>NC_043705.1:41847349-41848729 GCF_006229205.1 Suricata suricatta | reverse complement strand
TTTTCTTCTTCAATATAACTTTGGCTAAACGGGGTCTTTTGTGGTTCCATATGAATTTGAGGATAGTTTGTTCTAGTTTGGAGAAGAGTATTGGTGCAATTTTGATGGGGATGGCATTGAATGTGTAGATTGCTTTGGGTAGTAATGACATTTTCACAATGTTTATTCTTCCTATCCATGAACAGGGAATATTTTATATTACACTAAAATTTTATATTATACACATTTACCATATGTATCTTTGGAACTGATTTTGCTCTTTTACTCTATCTTTCTTGTCTAGAGCTACTATCATGTTTTCATTGCTGTAAATTTCTAGCTTACTCAATTAGTTAGGATGTCTTAACTTCCCTTGTATCTTTCCCCTTTGGTATTTAAAGAAAAATAATTACTCTGGAAAATAATCATTCCACCTCTGTTTCACTGTTGCCAGTGTTTGGAACTCTTACTTAGTTGTGACTTTAAAAAAATGTGCTATTGGATTTTATGTAAATATTTTACTTGTGTTTTCATTTTAATCAAATGAGATAAGTATATCTTTTCAAATTTTTATTTAAATTCTAGTTAATTAACATCTAGTGTAATATTGGTTTCAGGAGTAGAGTTTGGTGATTCATCACTTATCTGCAGCACCCAGTGCTCAGCACACACATGCCCTTCTTTTTTTTTTTTTAATAGTTTATTGTCAAATTGGATTCCATACAACCCCCAGTGCTCTTCCCCACAAGTGCCCTCCTCCATCACCACCACCTCTTTTCCCCCTTCCCCTTCAACCCTCAGTTCATTTTCAGCATTCAATAGTCTCTCAAGTTTTGCGTCTCTCTCTCTCCCTAACTCTCTTTCCCTCTTCCCCTCCCCCTGATCCTCCATTAGGTTTCTGTTGTTCTCCTGTTAGACCTAGGAGTGCAAACATATGGTATCTGTCCTTCTCCTCCTGACTTATTTTGCTTAGCATGACTCCCTCGAGGTCCATCCACCTTGCTACAAATGGCCATATTTCATTCTTTCTCATTGCCATATAGTACTCCATTGTGTATATATACCACATCTTCTTGATCCACTCATCAGGTGATGGACATTTAGGCTTTTTCCATGTTTTGGCTATTGTTGACATTGCTGCTATGAACATTGGGGTACATGTGCCCCTATGCATTAGCATTTCTGTATCTCTTGGGTAAATCCCTAGCAGTGCTTTTGCTGGGTGATAAGGGAGTTCTATGGATAGTTTTTCGAGGAGTGTTTTCCAGAGTGGCTGCACCAGTTTACATTCCCACCAACAGTGTAGGAGGGTGCCCCGTCTCTCCACACCCTCACCAGCATCTATAGTCTCTTGATTTGTTCATGTTAGCCACTCTGACTGGTGTGAGGTGGTATCTCAGT
>NC_043705.1:41733034-41847249 GCF_006229205.1 Suricata suricatta | reverse complement strand
GCTTAGCATAATACACTCTAGTTTTTTCCATGTCTTTGCAAATGGCAAGATTTCATTCTTTTTGAGGCCCAGGTAATATTCCATTGTATATACACACCACATCTTCTTTATCCATTAATCAGTAAATTATACAATACAGTATTATTAAGTATAATCACCATCCTATACATTAGGTCCTTGGACCTTGTTCATCTTATAACTAAAAGTTTGTACCCTTTTACCAATCTCTCCCCATTTTCCACCCCTTGTTTTTAAGATTCCACATGTAAGTGATAACATGTAGTATTTGTCATTGTCTGTCTAGCTTATTTCACCTAGTGTAATATACCTCTTTGTGTGTGTGTGTGTGTATATGTGTGTGTATGAGAGAGAAAGAGGGCGAGAGAGAGACAGAGAGAGACAGAAACTAATTCATAGCATTGCTGGATCATATAATAGTTCTAGTTTAAACATTTGAGGAACCTCCATACTGTTTTACATAGTGTCTGCACCAATTTACATTCCCACCAATACTACACAGGGTTCACTCTTCTCTACGTTTTCTCCTTTTCCTTTCTTTTTAGACATTTAGGTATGAGGTGTTACACCATATTGGTTTGATTGCCATTTTCCTGATAATTAGTGATACCAAAAATCTTCTCATGTACCTGTTAGCCATTTGCATCTCTTCTCTGGAAAATGCTATTCAAGTATCTTGCCTAGTTTTTAATTGGGATATTTGTTATTTGTTATTGTTTTGCTGTTGAGTTGTAGGTGTACTTTATATATTTTAGACATCAGATATGTGGATTACAGATATATTCTCCCATTCCATAGTTTGCCTTTTCATTTTGTGGATTTTTTTTTTCCTGTGGCAAAGCTTTTTAGTTTGATGTAACCCCACTTGTTTGTTCTTTCTTTCTTTTCTTTCTTTTCTTTTCTTTTCTTTTCTTTTCTTTTCTTTTCTTTTCTTTTCTTTTCTTTTCTTTTCTTTTCTTTTCTTTTCTTTCTTTCTTTCTTTCTTTCTTTCTTTCTTTCTTTCTTTCTTTCTTTCTTTCTTTCTTTCTTTCTTTCTTTCTTTCTTTCTTTCTTCTTTCTTTTACTGGTGTTTTTATTGTCATATCTAAAAAATCATGGCCAAGTGTGAAGAATAATTTTTTCCTATGTTTCTTTTTGGAGTTTCAAAGTTCAGGTCTTAATGTATTCTGAGTTTGATTTTTGTGTATGGGGTATGCTAATGGACTAGTTTCACTCTTCTGCATATTATTTTCAAGTTTTCCCAGAACCATTTGTTGAAAAGACTACATACATACCCACTGAATATTCTGGCCTCTTTAGCCAAGTGTTACTTGTCCACAAATGCCTGGGTTTATTTCTGGGTTTTTGGATCCATTCCATTGGTTTTATGTCTCTTTTTATGTCAGTACCATACCATTTTTGCATAGGATAGCTTCGTAATATAGTTGGAAATCAGGTGGTATGATGCTCTCAGCTTTGTTCTTATTTCTCAGAATAGTTTTGGCAATTTTCCCCTCATTCTGCCGAGTCAGCTCAGCTTTCGTGGGGCTTTCTGGCTGTCTGCAAAACCTCATTCACACCACCCTCACTCTTGGGGCACACATAGTGGTCGGCCATGGCGTGGGAGTATATGTGGGTTAGGTTTGCGGAGCATTGGGAGTGTTGGTGGTTTAGCTGAGGGCTCCACTATCAAGGCATCCCCAGCTGCTCACGGACAGCCTTCCTGATGAAGGCTGTAAAGTGTGTGGTTCAGGACCTTTGATACATTTTGATCTGAGCTCTCACTTGTTACTCTGGCCTCTTAGCCACTCACTGGCCCCTCGTGGTGTAGAGTTCACATCTCCATTTTCAGGATGGGGTGAGAAAGAAGTGGGTCACTTGGGCAGCCTCCTACACAGCTGGGGAAAGCAGGTGTTCACTTCTGTGTTATCACATTCCCCTGTGGGAGAGATCATGGGCTGAGAAAATCTTGACACGGAGCTGTGCCCCACGAGCACTGGGGGGCTGGGCGGGTGTCATTGTCACTGTTCCTCTTACCTTTTCATTGCATCCAATCTCTAATTTTTTTTGCTCCAAATGTGAGCTGGAACTTCTCCATTAGACTCCCAGGCTTTAACAAAGACTCTTTCATCTCTGGGTGATTATCAAAATTGGTGGTCTCTTGGGGGAAAGCCATAGAAAACTTACTCAGCCATGTTGACATGTCACCAAAACTGGCATATTTGGTTTTTATTTTTATAGGCAAGCATTTTTAAGCTTGCCTAGAATCTTGCAGAAACTTTCTATATTTACTATATTTAGTAAATATTTTTTTATATTTACTAGTTTAAATATGTCAAATATGTTAAGGTTTAGATCTTTACTCATTTATATTTTTCTGGAAGCCATTTAACTTCTTTTTCTGAGATTAAGAAGGTTTTCTTAGAGTAAATTTTTGATGGTCATTTCTCTTCTGTTTGGGCTCTCTTCTCGAAACACTGATTAATGTATGTTAACTCCATAGTCTGTATTTTCCCACTCTTTTCTGTCACAGTTTCCCTTTTCTTTTTCCTGTTGAGATCCTCTAGAACAGTTAGTGATTAAACCTACCATGTTCAGTATCACTTCTTGCTCTCTGTTGTTAGTTCTTGATAATCTTTCTTTTTTAAAAAATGCCCTCTCCTCTATTTACTCCACACTACAGCTGTCGTAACCCGGAGGCCGGTCGGGCACGCTCGTCCCGGTGTTCGGTGGTACCTGTTTAGTCCGCCCCTGAACCGGCAGGGCGGAGAATCGTCGCGGGTTCTTTTCCTGAGGGAGGGAGGGAAAAAGCGGGGCAGGAGAGGGAGACGCAGAGAGTGAAGACAGCACTCAGGGTTTCCGATCAGGCAAAAGAGAGAGCTTTATTCAGAAAACTGTCTCTTATAAAGGTTTCAAGGCGGGAAAACAAAGCAGCTGACCAAGGTCAGTTACCAGGTAAACAAAGTCAAATGAATATCAAAAGAAATGCCCAGATTTGCCTCAGCAATGCTGGGAAGGGGGGAGTTAGCACTGAATAATCCAAAATATGGTTTTGATCTTTTGTGCACCTTGGCCACTCCACGTCTTGCCCAGCATGACAGACGCCAAAGTTATTTTGACCAGGAAATGGCAGTCTCCAGCCTCTAGATGCAAATCTTGTTTACTGGTTCACTCTCTGGAGAGTGATAATCCTTGCCTGAGGCAGACAGAAAACTTGGCAGCCCCCGACATACAGCCTTTATTTTTATTTTTGTTTCAAGTTTTTACTCCTATGCTAGTTAGTTAACATATAGTATAATAATGGTTTCAAGGGCAGAATTCAGTGATGCATCTTTTACATACAAGATCCAATGTTCATTGCAATATCGCCCTATTGCCTACTAATCTTTCCTGGTATTATTTTCATTTCATCCTGTTTCCTTTCATAGAGGTCATATACCTTTGTCCACAATGAGGACGCTAAATTGTTTTCTGGAATTTTCTTTTGGATTCTGGAGTAAGAAGTTTTTCAGAGGTTTGCTTTGAATTTTTGGAACAGTGTTCTGTTTCCCTTTGAATGATTAAAAATTATTTTTTTCTATTTAATTTTTAATAATGTCACAAGTATATGCAGGTTCAGTAGATTTTCCTTTGTCCAGATCTTTTTCTACTGTAATGGTGATGAAAATGTCAGTGTTTAGTTTATTATTTAGTGGATATCATTTTCCATTTTAATTACTAGTTCTTGACAGTTTTTATTTAAGATACCTCTTCTCACTGGCTATTCAAGCTTCTTTCAACTCCCATGGTCTGATTGCTTGATTCTCCAAATAACAATGTTAGATGGCATCCCAAATCCCAGTAAAATATAACTGAGTTGTGTTGTTTTTGAATCTACTGTAATATATTTCAAATGTCTTCCACTTCTTTGGTGTATTTTTCTTATTGTTATAGATGACACAGTTAGAGAACAAGAATTTCCTTTATGCCACTGACTGCAAAGGTCACAGAGGTAGAAAATGAAAGGTCAGATAATTTGCACAAATCATCTTCACTATTAGATACATTAACAAGAAAATGTAATTGAATTGCATGTATTAAAGGGATGAAACCATTCAATAAACTGTTCTTAATAGAGGAAAAAGATGGTGTGTGAGCTAAAATTGACATGAAAAACACAGAAAGAAGTTGAGGGGTTGGAGTGGGAGGGAAAATGGTGGAGGTTATTGAATATCTATTAGAGTGTGCAATTGCATTTTCGAAATAATTAGTCACCTAATTATATATCCAGATATAGTAATTGTTGTTCTGTAGTTATGATTTATTTTAAGCATTCTGTGTATGTAATTTTCAGTTGTATATTTTCTTTTTTTCAAAATCAAGTTTTAGAGGAATATATTTGTTAGAAATTGCTTTAGGAATGTATTTATATGTCATTTTGGAAAAGTAGGAAGAATTTTTTCTTCTAAATGGTTATGACGGAAGATAAGTTCTCTGACCTCCTAGATAAACATATTCATTGTAGCGGAATGGTAGGCCATCAGTAATGAATAGACGACGTTAAGGAAAAATAACACATTTAATGCAAATTTTTGGTACCTAAATCAATTGAGATTTTGTCTATACTTTGCTTGTACTGTATTTGTTGAAGAAAAATAACAGAGAATTGTCCAATGACATGTAAAATATGGCCAAATAAATAATTGGTAGCTTTTTCAGTAGAGAGATTATCTGGAATTTAGATACAAAAAGAACTTGATATTCTAGGAGTATGTTATTTTGAATGTGTGTTTGAACTGGCCTTAAACTGTACTTTAGAGCTGAGTGACCTGGCAGTTTGTTAATCACGTCCATAAAAATGAGCCATTTGCAATTGAGTGGCTGTCACACTTGGAACATCTTGAAGATGTGTGTTCCCTGGATATGCCAGATTAATCATGCACTGAAGCTAGATTGTGTTAAAATTTTCACCATAAAATGTTATTATTGGCATTTCCTGCATAAGTGACTTGGAATAGAAATTCTTTTACAGTTAAACTTGCTTTGACCACTTCCACAAAAGGTGACCCACTGACTTTGTTTATAGAATAATATCAGCGACTTTATTATAAGGTATATTTCAATAATTGAAATCTGGTTTTTATTATGCAGTTGGAAGTAATTGGAATTTGTTGGAGAATTATTTCCCTTTAAGACTGAGTACTTAAAGACATCATCTTGGTGATGCAGTTGAGACAGTGTTCAGATTTCTAACACCTTTGGACATTGTGCTACAATTATAGACATGTGAATTTCCACTGAACTGCTTAGTTTTCTTTCATAGCATTTAAAGTTTCATGGTACTGTTCTATCATTTCTGTCAACCCATCTAGTCATAGTAAATTTTAGAAAACTCTAAACATTGCTGTTTTTCCATGATTGTGGCTTTCATTCTTTATATTTCTGCTTTGGTCTAGGTTCCTTCTTCTCAACCTGTTCTAATGCATAAGATTTGGTGAACCTCACTCTGAATGTTAATTATGACCTTTAGAATCTGTGGATTGTAAAAATACTTAATGAGAAAAAGCAACTTTTTAAGTACTTTGCATTTTTTAATTGAATGTTTAGTTTTGGGAGAGAGAACGAGAGAGAGAGAGAGAGTGCGAGCGAGCAAGAACACAAATGTGTCGGGAAAGGCCAGAGAGAAAGAGGGGGAAAGTGAGTCACAGAATCCGAAGCAGGCTCCAGGCTCTGAGCTGTCAGCACAGAGTCAGATGTGGGGTTCTAACACATTAACCATGAAATCATGACCTTAGTCGAAGTCGGATGCTTAACTGACCGAGCCACCCAGGAACCCCTATTTGTATTTTATTGATACAAAAAATATTTTAAAAATGCAACAATATTTTTTTTTAAATTTATGAAGTTAATTCAGTATATTGACTCTCAGACCTTTCAGTAGCATGTGTCAGAGAGATTGGGACACACTGGTCACTGTGCCTCTCACACAGTAGGGTTGGGTCTCTTAAGATGTGTGTAAGTTTGTCAACATTTGCTATATTTAAAAAGCATTTATGATACTTACTAGGAAAAGAGGGAGGGAGATGGGGAAAGTAGAGAGGGAACATGGCTCTTTAAAAGGTGAATTTACTGAGTCATTAAAAAAATAATCATCTTCATTGAAAGTGAGAAAGTACCTCAAAGCCTTGGCTCTAACACTTCAGGAGAAACAGAGAAGACAGAGAAGGGCTGTTGTCATTCTTTGTTACCTCTGAGGGACCTGGAAATCCTGGGGGCCAGAGAATATTTCCTCCCCAGGGAGATACTGCTACATCTTGACCTGAGGCTCATTGTTGGTGTTCTGTAGAAGTATGGCACCTAGAAGAAAGAGTTAGAACCTCTTAATGGACTTGGGGATAAGCAGATAGTGCAATCAAGTAACTCAGGCTGCAGCTCAGAAAACACACGCCTCCACACCCTGAGCTGATTAAAGATCTCTCTGATGAAGTTAACTACATTCTCTTGTGTCTCAACTACTTCCTTAGTTTAACTCGGTGGTTCTCACATGAGGACAGTTTTAATTACGGGGCAAAGTTTGGAGCCATTTTTTGGTTATGATCACTGCGGGGAGGGTGTTACTACTGTCTAGTTGGTAGAAGCCAGCGATGCCACTCAACATCCTCAAAGGCACAGGATGCCCATACCCCTCCCCCAACAAAGAATTATCTGTAGGAATATTTGATAAAACCATCTTCCCACCCTCCCCCCAGCAAAATTGCTCCAACCTATGGCAAACATCTTCCTTAAAGGTGAAAGAGTGCTTTCTTCCTAAGACTGGGAACCTAGCAGTAATACCTTGCCTTCTGTCCTATCTCTCTTCATTATTTCACTAGAGACCCTAGCCAGTGCAATTTTGCAAAAAGAGAATTAAAAGACATAGTTTGCAAAGGAAAAAATAAAGTGGTCTTTATTCCTGGGTCACATAAACATGTACATAGGTCATCACAAGGAATAATTTTTTTAAAAAAAGGGACTTGAAACAATAAGTGAGATGAGGAGGGTCTCAATATAGAGGTCAGTACAAATTCAGTTTATTTATAAATACTTAGAATAAACCATTGAAGTGATATTTTAAAATTCTATTTATAATCATGTGAAAAACGAAATATTTATAAGTAAATTTAATAGGGGCGCCTGGGTGGCTCAGTCGATTAAGCGTCTGGCTTTGGCTCAGGTCATGATCTCAGTTCGTGGGTTCGAGCCCCGCATCAGGCTCTGTGCTGACAGCTAGTTCAGAGCCTGGAGCCTGCTTCAGATTCTGTATCTCACTCTCTCTCTGACCCTCCCCTGCTCACGCTGTCTCTGTCTCTCAAAAATAAATAAAAAACATTAAAAAAATGAAGTAAATTTAATAAAATATGGGCAGAACCTCTACAAAGAAAACTATAAGATATTACTGAGAGGGATTAAAGCACTTAAATGGAGAAAAAGACCATGTTTGTGGATTGGAAGACATTGTTATATGTTTAATCTATAGGTTAAAATTAATCTTAATTTTCATCTCAGTTTTGTGTCATTGGAATTGACAAGCTTAGTTTGAAATTTATATGAAAAAGGAAAGAATCTAGAGTAATTAAAATACTCTTGGAAAAAGTACAGTTTTTTTTAAGTAGTTTATTGTCAAGTTGGTTTTCTTAGAAAAAAAGGAGTTTTACCCGATTCTGCACTTTAAAAATGTAGTGATCAAGATGGTGAAATTTTGGCATAAATACAGACAAAGAAAACAGAATATAGTCCAGAAATAGATACATATTTATATAGTACATTAATTTTTTTCAAGACACCAAAGCAATCAAATAAGGAAATGCAAAGTTTTATTTACAAATGGTACTGGAACAATTCAATATCCTTATAGGGAAAAAAAAAAAAAAAAGAATCTCCACTCCTACTTTAAGCCATAAATAAAAGTTAATTCAAAATGGGTCTAGGCATATGATAATACTAGAAGAAAATGTGGGGGAATATTTTTCAAATTAGTGGTTATGTGATGGACAGTATGTTGTGTCCTCCCAAAATTCATGTATTAAAATCTAGGAGGCGCCTGGGTCACTCAGTCGGTTAAGCGTCCCACTTTGGCTCAGGTCATGATCTCATGGTTTGTGGGTTCGAGCCCCATGTCAGGCTCTGTGCTGACCTCTTGCTCAGAACCTGGAGCCTGCTTTGGATTCTGTGTCACTTTTTCTGCCCCTCCCCTTTTCATGCTCTCTCTGTCTCTCAAAAATAAATAAATGTAAAAAAAATTTTTTTTAAATCTAATCCCCAGTGTGATGGTTTTAGGAGGTGGGCTTTTGGGAGATGGTTAGGTCTTGAAGGTAGAGCCATCATAAATGGAACTAGTGGCCTTCCCTGGGGCTGAAGAGGCCAGAATTCTTCCCTTCTGTCCTGTGAGAACATAGCAAGAGCTGCCTATGAAAAGGAAGCAGACCCTTGTCAGTCGCTGAATCTTCCACTACCTTGATCTTGTACTTCACATCCTCTAGAACTGTGAGAAATAAATTTCTATTGTTGATAAGCCACCCTATCTCTGGTATTTTGTTAGAGAACCTGAACTAAGACAGTAATAGGCCAGTATTTCTTTGATAAGATGCAGAAAATAATAATCATAAAAATTGGTAAATGAGTCTACTCATCAAAAGACAAAACTAAATAAATGAGTAAGCATGCCACCACCAAGATGAAAATATTTGTAAAACATGTCTGGCAAGGCACTCAAATCATTATTGCATAAAGAACTTCATAATAAGAAATAGAAAAAGAAATTGCCAAGTATGTCAGGAAAACTTGACAAAGTTACATACATGAATGGTCAGTGAACACAGTAAGGAGTGGTTAAGGTTTTTAGCCTTCAGGGAAGTGCATTTACAAGCACAATGAGATAATACTCCAATACCCACTAGAATGGCTAAAAGTAAAAATATCAGCAACCCCAAATGGCAGTGAGGATTGCAGCCCCTGAACTTTCCTACATTGCCAGGAGGGATATTAAATGTTATGCCTACTTTTTTCTAAAGCATTTGTGCTTAAAATTAAAAGTTACCAAGAAGAAATACAAATTTATATACAGGAAAGACTTGTTAAGAATGGTGGTAGCAGCTTTATAGATTATAGCCCTGAACTGGAAGCAACTCACACAGTTGTTAACAGGAAAATGAATAAACCCACTTTAGCAGAGCTGTACCGTCAAGTACCTCTCAGCAATAAAAATGAATGAGCTACTGGTACTAACAACACGGATGATTCTCACAGACATAATTCTGAGCAACAGAACCAAAACAACTTCTTATATGATTCCATTTGTAGGAAGTTTTAGATTGACTAGAACAGGGCTTGAGAGAATGTTCAGAGGAGATGGAAATGTTCTTTTGTCAACAGGAGAGTGTGGATTACTTTATGGCGCAATGGCACTGTTGGGGTTTAGCCAGTTTTCTTTGCATTATTGTTTACTTGAACATTTGACGATGTTAGTAACAATAGCTGCATGGGATACAAAAGTACTTCTCATTTTATAAAAGTATATTCTTCTTTGGTTTGTTTCAAATTTTCCTTGGAAAGTTTTTCAAAGAAATTTCAGCTTTTGAGAATTTGCTTTAACCCTTAAATAGTTAGAAGTGTTGGAAGAACATTTAAAAGTTCCTATTTGCTTAACAAGCAAGATTTATGTAACATTTTTGATTACATAATTATTAATGTGCCTGTTGCTGACATATAGATCAGGTCCTCTTTAATCAAATGGAAATAGTCACCTGGCTCTGAATTTACCTTTCAAATGTTTAAAAACAATCATCTAGGATAAATATAAAAATGATGAAATGCAGGTAGCATCAAATTAATAAAATTAATTAGTAAATGTAATAAATAAAAATTATACAGACTATAATATTTCTAAAGGACTAAAGTTTTTTAAAAAAATATTATTAGAATGGCCTTAAAACATCTGTATTTAGAGGCGCCTGGTTGGCTCAGTCAGTTAAGTGTCTCACTTTGGCTTAGGTCATGATCTCACAGCTTGTGAGTTCAAGCCCCACGTCAGGTTCTGGGCTGACAGCTTAGAGCCTGGAGCCTGCTTCAGATCCATCTCTTTGCCCCTCCCCCATTCAAGCGCTGTCTTTCTCTCTCTCTCTCTCTCTCTCTCTCTCAAATACAAAAGAAAAAGTCATAGAACTCCATTTTTAGATCCATTTTAATAGAACTGCTCATACTTATATTTTCAAAGTTAGGAATTGCCCTAGGAGGCAAAATTAGATGTCATTTAACTAAAGTAATATTCATTAATTTTAATAATTCTCCAAAATGTTGATATTGTTAATTTTTCTTTTATCTTGGAAAATTCTTCCAAGATAAAATGTTATTTTGTATTTGGATTTGATTGTTACTACCTTTTATAAAGTATCACATAAATGTATTGTTATACAATTGCAAAATAAAATTGAGTGCAGGAATTCTATTTGAATATTTTAAGAAAAAGCAAAAGTAAAGTGGTCGTCAATGTTCAGAAATCTTCTTCATCACTCTTCAATAGGGAGAAATAGTTCATCACTCTTCGTAATAATAAAAATAAAAAGAAGTCATACACTTCAAAGGAACATAATTAAGGGGATGACACAGTAACTAAAGAATAGATTCCCCCCACCCCATATCATCAGACAGGTTTATCATTCTTCAATTTACATCATCCATCAGGACTTATTTTCATTTTGAGCCATGTCATAATAGAGATGAGACATTTGAGAGTTACTCATATATTCTAATGACAATATGATTTTGGAAGTTTGCTGTAGAAGTAAGAGACATTAACACTTTTGGTTTTATTGGCATTGATAAATAGTCTCAATCACTTCATTGACAGTGCAAATCTTTGAAAATGTTACTGGCTATCATAGGTGTTATTAGATATCCTGAAATTTTTAGGCTTTCAATTTTGTTTGAAGGACTCATTTGTGGGGCACCTGGGTGATTTAGAGGGTTAAGCGTCTGACTTCGGCTCAGGCCACAATCTCATAGTTCATGAGTTTAAGCCCTGCATTGGCCTCTGTGTTGACAGCTCTGAACCTGAAGCCTGCTTCACATTCTGTGTCTCCCTCTCTCTCTGCACCTCCCCCATGCGTGTGTGTGCTCTCTTTCTCAAAAATAAACATTAAAAAAAAAAAAAGACTTATTTGTATGTAGTAAAGACAGGCTTTACTTAGCTACACCTATTTCATACCTAGACTCTCATAACCCTGTTTCTGTAAACCACATTTATTAAGTCTGAAATGTTATTTAGTTGTGGTTGCATGGCATTATTGGAAAAGAGTGAAAATTTTATTCCTTTAATTGTGTGTTTTTCTTATTGAAAGCTAGTATGTCTTTATAGAGCTACTTCAACGTGTGGTTTTCTCTGTGTATTGGGGGTATAGACCTGAACACACACACATAGCATTTGATACCATACCTAATATAAAAAATTGAATCCAATTTTTCTACTTAGCATTTTATTGTAAATGGGTTCCTGTCCAACTAAAAATGTGTTCTGTATAATGGGAATATATCATAATTTACTTGATCATTCTTTCATTGTTGGACACTTCTTTGTATTGTATACAGTTTTTTTTTTTTAAGGAAATCTGTGTGCATACATTTTTATCTGTATTTTGAATTATTTACTGAGTATAGATTCCCAGTTTTGAAACTGACAGGTCAAAAACTCTTCCAAATTGCTTTCCAAATTTTAGATGGAATATTATTGTTTTAGTTTGCATAGTGTAGATGACTAATGAGGTTGAAACTGAAAAACCTGTGGTTCATGCCTTTGTCTTTTAGGGCTTTAGGATATTTTTAATGATTAACACAATCTCTTCTCTAAGGATTTTATTCTTGTCTCTCACAACAGATTTTATTATGTTTGGGTATTTATTTATGGTTTTAACATTAATTCAGGGAAGTTATTTTGTTTATGGAGTCCAGTGATTTCCTTCGACACTGAGTATTTTGTGCAAATAATTCTATTTTGTGGCAAATGAAACCTTACACTGATATTACCTGAATAGGAGATCTCATCAGTAGTTTGCTGTTTAATCTCTGCCTTATAGTTGGCTTTTATATTTGGAAATCATTGCTTTAAAACTACAGCTAAAGAAGGGAGATAGTTAATGTGTTTTCCACTTCCCTGATAATACCCAAAATTAGAACCAATATCATCAGTCTCTAATGGAGGTTGACAATGTCAAGATGGTGTGTGGTCATGTCAAGATGTTGAGTCACCATCTAGGTCATTGCTCATTAAAGATGAGGCTGTTTGGACCATTGGGAGATCCAGCAATGGGATCCTAACCATTTGTGATGCTCCCTCACATTCCTTCAAGACAGCCCAGAACATTATGTTCCTTAGAAAACATTCAGGCCTCTATGCTTATGTTACAGTACTTCCTATTTTTCTATTTGTGTTGTTAATCTGTGCTTTTTTTGTAACCATCAATACATTGGGAGAAATCACATTTTAAATAAGTGATAATACCTTTGCCTTATTTGTGTCTACATATTCTTCCATTAGTCCTTCTATGTGTATTTTTTCATGTGAATGTATAGCTTTTTTCAAGTATGGATCATTCTGTTTTGATCATAATTATTTTCTACTCTTGCACAGCTCTTTCTTATTAGTGTGTGTCATTTGTTAATTTTTACCAATCATTAATCTCTTCCTTGCCCACATTTTTTGTCTCCTTGAGATCTTCAGAATATGAATGAGTCTCCATTCTCTTAGTTTATAATTATCTGCTTCTCATTTGATTCCCTCTGATATTTTGGGCCTTCCTTTACTCTTTTTGTGGTTTTGGTCTTCTCTTATTTTAATTTCACTTCCTTCCACCCACTCTGACCATAGGCCACCATCATATGAAATGGCCAACCAGATGAAATAAGCATATGTTCTGTATGTATGTAATGTGTTTACTAAAGCTAGTAATAGATATCACCGTGTTCACACATATGAGATGGGCAGATACAAATCTTGTTGTGATTCAATACTCATCTGTAACCCATATCTAGAGACATGTTTCTTCTTCATTAGTAAATTACTGTGCCAAGTGCCCTTCATCTTTCCCTGAAGAACTCAGAGTTTGGGTACATTAGCCCACCTAATCTAACAACTCAAGAAAAATCAATTTAGTGACATGAAATTAAAAGATGTATTGCAAAATTGTGGTGTCTCCAAAGTGACAGTTTTTGAATGGATTGAAAGCCCTAATCTGACACTATTTTGGCTGGGGTTTTCTTATTCCTTTTGAGGCCATAAAAAATTACTGTAAAATGGAAATAACTACACATTTAATTATAGTTCCAAAAATTTACTTTCTTGCATGAAACCAACCTTTCCTCTTGTCATGCTACAGCCATAATTGCTACATGTCTACTGTTAATTTGCATTTTAATTGAGTTTTAAACATTTAGCTACAGGATAATCCAATAGGAGATACTATAACCATCTCAGTAATTGGTAGGCAAGAGTTATTTTTTATTGCTATTTTAGCAGTAGGGAAATCTTCCCTATAGTGTTGGGGAAAGAACTGATAACCTTCAAAGCAGGCTCTGTACTTCAGGGCTGTGATGAGAAAAACAGAACAGAAGTTAGGAATGGAGACATTAGAAGAGACAGATGGTAAGAAAATATAATGATTTCTAGGATCAACCAAATTGTCTGCAATTTAAGCCAGAATTTTTTTTTCCAGTTCGGGCAAGCATGTCACGCTTATTTTGAGGTCCCAGAGACACACTGAATGCAATTATACTGGACCTTGGCTTTTACATTTCTTTGGGTCTTCAAGAAGTTATTGAAGCAGACTACATTGGATTTTGTTAGCATTGCCAATAAGTGACAAATTTTAACATTGTAAACGTTTCTAAAACTTTTTTTTGTTAAACCTCTCCATGGAAAGACATGAAAGTGAGATCTCTGATTCTTAGTCTGCTTTCAGAGCAACCTTCTTTTAGTTGCCCAACCATGGTGAAGGTGTGTGTCTTCAATGTGAGATAGGGGGAAGATTTTAGTGGGCGTAGCCGCTGCTGATTCAGATATAATTATATGTGCTCCTTTGATGTTTTCCCTTAGGTGAATCAGCAGCTTTAGTTCATTTTGAAAATTAGCAACTTATAAGATGATTCCATAGAATGACTTGTCAGAAACACAAGGTACATATGTGACATAGTCTGGTGAATATGAAATGCTCCAGTGAAATATTCGTATCCCACTATGATCCTCAGCATTCTCCTGGCAATTACGGTTGTAGTGTCAAGAATAAAATGAATTTGACATGGAATTGAAAGTAACAGAAATGCTTGATGTTCTCTGGAGAAAATGTGAATGATTCCTTGTAAATGAGAAACTTCAAAATGAAAACACATAAAATGCTAGCTATAGACTGCTCTGCATGTCTCTCAAACTTTTAGAATAAACTTTTCTGAGTTTTGAGGGATTTCTTAAAGTTTATTTATTCACTCTGAGAGAGAAGGAGTGGGAGCTCAAGTCAGGGAGGGGCAGAAAAAGAGGGAGAGAGAATTCCAAGCAGGCTCTGTGCTTCCGAGAGAGGGGAAAGGAAATCCCCAGCAGCTCTGTGCTGTTAGTGCAGAACCCGATGTGCGTCTCGAACTCACAACCCATGAGATCATGACCTGAGCTGAAATCTAGAGTCAGACGCTTCAGTGACGAGCCACCCAGGTGCCCCACTGATTGTTGATTTTTGAATTCTCTGAGTACATGAGATTGGTCTCTGAAACAACATCCCCTGTCACATACAAGATACCTTATAGTTAGAAAACTTCTTGGCATAGATACGTTTCACCAATTTACTATTTTTAGCCCAATACTTCCTGTGTGCCTAGCAATGTACTAAAAGCTGTGCATTTAATGTGCTTTTTCATTTTGTTTTTGTTGTATTTGAGATATAAAAGGCCAAATAAAGAAACGTGAAACTTTGGGAGTGGGGAAAGCACATTTACACTTAGGTTGATTTTTGTAGGGGAAAGGTAGAAGTTGCCCACTGTTATGGGGGAAATGATCATTTAACCTCTTCTAAGTGTATTTCGTGTAAGATAAGACATATATGAAGGGTCATGGGTACATGTTATTTGTGATATTATCCAGGAGGAAGATTAATCAGAGGAAAATGGTGCTTGGAGGTTTGAGAGAAAAAATATCCATGGAGCAGTTAGTATTAGGATGTCTCGAATGTCAGTAGCCAGTGAAGAAACACAGCGCAGTGTTGGCAGGATAGAAGACTGCAGAAGTTAAGTACACCCCTGTTCTATTGAAATCTTTCAGTTATTTCTAGAAATATAATTTCATTTAGCAAAATTTTAGGCACATGATTGATGCTAAATAAGTTGTTTTTAGACCGATAAATGTATGCTCCCTTAGAATGCTGAAGGCATTACACAGGCGGTGTTAGAGTCAGAAAACTTCTCTAGGAGTGTACACATAGAGGCACACAAATAACAGTAATCACACAGAATACGGAGGAGTTGGCAAACGAGGGCTATGGATAATCACTGATTTAGGAATCCAGCCATTTGAAACCATTTTAGAAGTTTGAGGGTTATGAATTACAGAAATATCCAGGGAAAGAATAAGCATTTTTTCTAGGGTGGAAAAATGAGGCAAAATTAGACAGTGCTGCAAGGTAGAAGTGGCATTTGAGCTGGGTAGGATTTTTAAATTTAGAACTATGTGTGTGTAGTGAAAAAGGAGAGGAAGAGTGGCCCATTCTAGATTGAAGGAATTAAATTTACTAATTTTTTACATTCTGCATTTATTGATCGTCTCCTATGTATTAGACACTGAAGTGCTTGGAACCTGGGGTAGATCAGAACTCTGTTTCTTAGGAGACCTCCTACAGTGGGGGAAGCGTATGCATACGCCTTGAACAAACGTGCCTGCTCAGGTGCTCTCAGGCAGGAAGGGGGCGCCTCTCCTACACAGAGCGCCAGGCTGGGCTGGGTTCAATCTCAACACACCTTTGCCCAGCTAGCAGCTAAGTGAGCTGCATAATCCAGCCCAGGGTGCATTTTTGTTGTTGTTGTCTGTAGCCCTTTGAATTAAAGCTTTGTACTAAAGATATTCGTGTATTTATCTTCCCTCCAGACCTTAAGTTCTTGAAGACCACAAAATTAGGTTTCATCATGTTGATGTTACTTCATGGTATCTAGAACAGTGCCTTGCACCCATTGTGGGCGTTAAAGCCTTGAGGAATGTAATGAAGTTGTGTTATTTCTTGGAAAATAAAAGCTATCTTGTAGAAGGCCCGGCTCTGAGATTAGGTGTCCTATTCCTGTATATCGTCAGCCTAACTAATTTAGTCTTTCATGGTTTTTAGAGCCATGTCATGTGGGTGAAGCCAGTGATAGTCAGTGTTTGGGTCAAAGGCACTTACAACACTAGTAATTATATTTTGAACTCTGAACACTTTGCGGCATTTTAACCTTCTTGTCCCTCTGTGGCTAAGCTTTTTATTATTAAGGGAGGGGGAAGCTGAATATCAGCAAGCTACTCTCTTCATTTGTTTTTTAAAAAAGTTCTTGTTTAGGGGTATCTGGGTAGCTCAGTTGGTTAAGCATCTGGCTTCGGCTCAGGTCATGATCTCATGGTTTGTGGGCTTGAGTCCTGCGTGGGGCTCTGTGCTGACAGCTAGCTCGGAGCCTGGAGTCTGCTTCAGATTCTGTGTCTCCCTTTCTCTCTGACCCTCCCCTGCTCACGCTGTGTCTCTCTGTCTCTCAAAAAATAAATAAAAAACAAAAAATTTTTAAAAAGTTCTTATTTCAAAAGTCACCTTTTACCCAATTTGGCATTCAACTTAAGTTTATTCCCACCTACAAGACACGAAGTCAATATTCTGAGATCGTTTAGGAGGCTTCTTATTTTTCTCAGCTGTAAAGTCAATTACCTTTCAAATGATTTTATAGCTGACAGTAAATGGTCCATGAAGTGTATGAATAAAAATGAAGGCAAACATTTCATGCTTAAATAGTTATAATGGTAGTCAGTGTAATGGCCTGGAGTTTCAAAAATAATCAGTGATAAATTACTTAGTGGCCACATGATATTATGCTGTGGTTTCTACAAAGATACCATTTGCAGGTATTCTGACACACATCTTACCCAGGTTGGTAATTTACGATGTTTTATTGTATGTAAGCAAGTGTCTCTATTCTTTGGAGTAAGAACGTCTGTGGAGATGAATATGAGAAAAATGAGCTATGCCTTAGTGTTATCATCATAAATGGTATTCGGGAAAATATACTTAAATCTCTTCCATTGCTCATCACATGTCATGGAAATGGCATAGCTTCTTCCAGGATGTGCGTATATTGCTTCTGTCATTGTGGAAACAGACTAATTCTCCTAGTTATTAAATAGTTCTTTATGGCACTTTAAAGAATTACCATGTTTTCTAGGTCGTTCTGACAGATTGGTTGTAGTCATGCCTGAACTACGGGGAAGGGAATGAGCAAGTGTAGTTAGTATGAAATGGGCATCCTGATTATCTGAAGTTTCCAACTAAAATTTCTTCATCAACATTAGCTGTTTCTTCAAAGCTCTTTATTTGTTCAGAAAGCCTGAAATCATTCTGTCCCTTTTACCAGGGCACTGTGAGGTATCTCCAAATGCTTTTCAAATCTTGGAATGTGGTGCCTGTACTTAAACATTTTATAAACCTGCACAGCCAGTCATTTGGTCTGCTGGCCTGTATTTATAAATGCCATTCACTTGTCCAAGTTTATACAAATGGACCTGAAAGGAACTCTCAAAGTCATTTTTTTTTATTGCAGCTCATTCCTGAGGACGTTTAGAAGTTGAGGCACCACAATGTTCTATGAACTTGGGTGGAAGAATACTGAAGTTCGTGGTGTCTTTTTGTATTCACTTTAGTGATCTTGGATTTCCACAAGCTTTTTCTTCAAGAGAGGCAGCGAGAAAGAGGTGTTTGAAAGGAGAAAGAAGCTCCTTTGCTGTCTTGATTTTTTAAAAATTAATTTTTCTCTTAACCTGCAGAGAGCTTTCAGTGTTTCTTCTCTTTAATTCTTGTTTATACTTGTTTCTTGTTATTAAGGTAGGTTTTCTGGCTGGGGGGGGGGACTTTTAAGGGAGTTTCCTTTCTTTCCTTTTTCCTTTTCCTTTCTCTTTCCTAAATAAGTAGGCCTTTAGAAAAACCTCCAAGTTTAAGAAAAGTAAAAACTCTATTATCCCGTCTGCTTTTAATCAGCTAAGTGCATCAACTTAGGCTCTTTCTTTCCTCCTTAAAGTCTACATACTATTGTCTATGACATTTTAGAAGGCTCTTCCTTTGTATACAGGTTTATTACAGGCCCCCCTTGTCATGTGTACGTTTATCAAGAGTCCCTAGTCTGTTGATGGCAGTTGTACTGCTTTTTGATTGTGTAATAAATTATTCTGTAAACTAATGTACCGTATGGAAGTAAAGAGAAACATTTATATGAAAACTAAAATAGAATGCTGGTTGCTTTGCAAGACAAAAATTACTGAATTAAGTGTGGCTAAGCTAATCATAAAAGATTGTGAGAAGTGTGAATGTCTAAGAATCATAGAATGATTCAGATTGCTTCTCAAGTGTCTTTTCCTTTCTTTCTTTATTACAAAGAACAAAAATGGAAATTGTAGAGGATGTGTAATGGATATGTTTAATAAGATATAGAAATCTAAATAGAATATCTGTACATAAACCAAAGGCCTTGGCTCTGCATCAGAATAGTAGCAAACTATGTGCATTTAAATGTTATTATAAAGAATGCTTAAGGTATTATTATTTTTTTAAACATTTATTTATTGTTAAGAGACAGAGCACAAGCAGAGGAGGGGCAGAGAGGTAGGGACACACAGAATCTGGAGCAGGCTCCAGGCTCTGAGCTGTCAGCACAGAGCCCGATGAGGGGCTCGAACCCATGAACCACGAGATCATAACCTAAGCCAAAGTCAGATGCTCACCCAACTGAGCCACCCAGTCACCCCCAATGTATTATTTTTAAAGATTCTTGACTTTAGTATATTTATTTGATAAATTGGTTAACTACATAGTCTGAATACATCAGATAAGAAAGCTTCTAACATGAAGATAAATTAAAATCCCTTTTACATTTGGGAAGAAAGGTGAGTCGACTGTATCCGATCCTCACAACTCTGTGGACAAGTGTCCTCAGGTAAACCTGTCTGGTGTGGATCCAGAAAAAAGATTTCCCTTAGTTGGTCTCTAAAGGTACAAGAGATGGGGCAGGTGCCCTGTTGCCTTGGAGTATCCAGAAGAAACACCACTAACACCTCCTTATTGCGACAGAGCCCATCCCCAGAGCACATGACCAGTCATTCTAAACCTTCAGCCAGAAGAAAATCACACACTTCTTTCTCATCTACTACATTTGTATCTTAATTCTAACTTTAATATTACAGATAAGGCCTACACACAGCAACTACTAAAGGGAAGAGTCTGTGGCCAAAGAAAATGTCCCTAAATAGTGCTACTTCTTGGGAATTCCTGGATAGGAGATTAATTAGTGACCTCCTGCTCAGGTGATGACCCTATTATTAAGAGACTTTATAATAGCATTAATACAGGCAAACTTGTCTTTCATTATTCATTTTTATCCATCAACTGATTTTTAATTTCTGGGAGATGAGACAATAATCATATTAATGTCTCCCTCTCCTACCTAGCATAGCACCTGTACCAGGCCAAGTGTTAAATAGATAAATAAATAATTATCAGTTTCCCAAATGGGGATATTCTGTACTTTTGCATGATAACTGTAATAGAAGTTTGTCTCGTGGGCCAAATTGCCATTTTACCAGATTATTTTGCTGCCTCGGGTCGCATCTTTCTATTTATTGTGCTAGCTGTTATAGATGATACTGTGTATTTTGTTGTTGACATGGAAATTCAAGGTATTCATTCAGCTGGTTTTTTAAAACTAGCTGAATATGAAAAAAAAAATTTTTTTTTCTGGTAGTGATCTTGACTCTGTATATGGAAAATTCATGCAGTCCTGGCCTGCTTCTTTCTTTTCTGTAGAGAGTTAGTTGCTCACGGACCTTCATTCACCTCTCTCAAATATAAGAGCAGCCCAGAGGTGAGGTATTCAGTGTGGCCACCCTGGGAGGCCTGGCACATTCTGCAGGCCCTGCTGTGATGTAAACCAATAAACCCAAATCTTGTAAATCTCCTTTCCATATTGTAACTCCCATGAGGTAAAACGTTAAGCTACATTAAGCCTCATAAAGAGAAATTTGAGTTTATGATGTGTAACTTCTCAGTGATGGTAATTAGAGTAATCTGCTTTTTGAATTTGCTAACTGATACTTGAAAAAAAATGTTACTAGTTTTCTCATTTCTAATTAAATATTTAAGATGAAAACTTTTTAGTAGAGCACTTAGTACCTTTCAGAAAACTTTTTAAGAGACTTTGATTGTATGCAGAATTACATCAAATGATCAGGAGCCGACAGCTCATGAAGCCAAGAACATAAACATAATTTATAACACTTATATGAAAAAAGTATATTTTGAATTTTAAAATATGAATAAAAACTGAAGCTAAAATTTTTGCAGAAAAAAATATCTCTTGCATATCAGCCCACAGCTGTAGAAAAACATAATCAAAATAGGAAAAAAGAGGAGCAGGACACCTGGTAGAAGGAGGGAGACTAGGTTAGTAAGTACCCCTGTGCAGATATCAGTGAGCCTGGAGTACAAGATGTAGAGAGTATTAAAACATATAAAAATATAGTACAAACTACTCACAGTCAGAAATATCACTACCCTTCTCACTACTTGATAAAAAAAAGTAGAAGATCAGTAAGGATATAGAAGACTTGAAAAACACAATTAACTTGACCTATTGACGTTTTTAGAGTGCTCCACCCAAGAACAAAATACACATCTATTTTTTATTAAATTTTTTAAAATGTTTATTACTTTTGAGAGACAGAGAGATAAAAAGCAAGGAGGGGAGGGGCAGAGGAGGAGGAAGATACAGAATCAGAAGCCGCCTCCAGGCTCTGAGCTGTGCGCACAGAGCCCCACTCAGGGCTCCAACTCACAGACAGCGAGATCATGACCTGAGCTTAAGTTGGCCGCTTAACTGACTAAGCCACTAAGGTGCCCCACACATCCATTTTAAATTTACATAAAACACTTACCAAGCTAAGTTATATTTTGGGGCCATAAAATTATGTCTCAGGACGCTTAAGAGTATTAGAGTGTATGTTTTCTAGCCACAAGGGAATTAAATGAAAAATCAATTACATGAAGATGTCTGGAAATCTCCCAGATATGTTGACACTGAATAGTGTCTTTTGAAAAACCCTTTTCTAGTGTGTTGATCTGTACTACCAAAATGATATGTCCATTTCTTAACTCCTGGAACCTATGAATATGATCTTATTTGGGAAAAGGGTCTTTGGAGATGTAAGTAAGTGTTAAGGATATTGGGATGAGATACTTTTAGATTATCCACCTGGGCCTAAACCCAGTGAAAGGTGTCCTTATAAAGGAAAGAAGAGGAGAACACACACAGAGGAGAAGGCCTTGCAAAGATAGAGGCAGATATAAGTTCTATAACCAGAAGCCAACTAAAGGTGGAAGAGGCAAGACATGGAATGTCCCTTGGAGCCTTCAGAAGAAGTGTGGCCTTGCCAACTCCCTAATTTTGGACTCTTGACCTCCAGGAATGGAGAAAATAAATATTTGTTGCTTTATGCATATACTCAGTTTGTGGTAGTTTGTTGAGGCAAACCTAGGTTTGCACCATGGATCAGAGGAACAATGTAATAGAAAAGTAGAAAGTATTTTTGAATGAATTAAAAATGCTTATAACAACATGTAAAATTCTGTTGGATGCTCATGAATCAATACTTAGGGAAAAATTTAGGAGGTTAGATGCCGGTGTTAGAAAAGAAGAAAGTCTCAACTCAATGGCTCGAGCTTATACCTTAACATCCGCGCCCCCCTCCCCAAACCCATAAAACCACTAGCTAAGATTACAGAGAATGGGGAAATTAATGAAAAGCAGAATTCGTTCTTTGAGATGATCAGTGATATTGATAGATACATCTAGCCAGGATGGATCAGGAAAAAAAAATAGAAGCCTCAAGTTACCAGTATTAGGAATGACAGTGGTGCTATCACTACAGATTGAGCAGATATTAAAAGGAGAATAAGGAAATGATAAAGGTTAATGAAGGAGTCAATTGCTCAGCTGTCTTCCTCTTTCCTCAGACTTTAGAGAGCTTGTGCCTTTCTTTTAGGGAAGGTTTATATGTCTCTGGTTCAGGGCTGAACTCGGTTTTGTCAGTTCTCATCCCTCCCAGCAGCCAACCTGCTTTCTCCTCACCCCTGTCAGAGTAGATTTGTTGTTCTTCTCTTTAAACCAAGGATGGAAGCAGCGATGGGTATCTTTTTTGATGGGAAGTATTCCTTCTTTTCTGGAATTTAGTGGATTTAGTTTTCTTTCTATTCATAGTTCTCTGGAGATTAAAATGAACAAGCAAGCAAACATAATTTTGGACTTAGTTGGCTTGGTTTTGTGAAGTTAGAAAGGAGAGGCTGCCATAACAAAACACCACAGACTATGTGGCTTAAACCATAGACACTAGAGAGGGTGGAAGTCCAAAATCAAAGTGTTGGCAGGTTTGGTTTCTTGCACCCTTTCTTCTTGGCATGCAGATATCTACCTTCTCACTGTGTTTTCACGTGATTGTCACTCTGTCTTTGCATTCTAACTTCCTTTTTTTTTTCTTTTTTAGTTTATTTATTTTGAGAGAGACAGAGAGAGAGCGACTGAGTGAGTGCTAGCACCATCAGGGGAAGGGCAGAAAGAGAGAAAGATAGAATCCCAAGCAGGCTCCAAGCTGTCGGTGCAGAGCTTGATGTGGGAGTTGAACTCAACTGAGCCTTGCTGGCACCCCCTAACTTCCTCCTTTTTTAAGGTACCAGTCAGATTAGGTCCCATGCTAATGACCTCATTTTTAATTACCTCTTACACTTAATATTTTTTTAATTTTTAAATTGTATTTTAGAGAAAGAGAGCATGAGTTGGGGAGGATGGCAGAGGGAGAGGGAGAATCATAAGTAGGCTCCACACCCAGCGCGGAGCCTGATATGGAGCTTAATCCCACAACCCTGGGATCATGACCTGAGGCAAAATCAAGAGTCAGATGCTCTACTGAGTGAGCTCCCCAGGCTCCTCTAATTACCTTTTAAAGAGTCCTATGTCCAAATACAGTCACATTCCAAGGTCTTGGAAGGTAGAGAGGGCTGCAAGACAGGAATTTTAGAGGAACACAATTCAGTCATCACATTGTGCATGATCTGGCCATCCATTACTTCCTTGGCCTCATATCCTACAACTCTAGTCCTTTAATCTGTCCAGCCAAACCAGCCTCACATCTGATCTTAGAAAATGTTAGGCATGTTCCTGTTCTAGGGCATTTTTACTCATTGTAAGTCTGCTCTGGTAGCTTTCCCCTCAAGATATCCACTGGGTCACCCTGACATCTCCTTCAAGTCTTTGCACAAATATTATAGTCTCTTCAAGAAACATTTGAAGGCCTTTAAGTAAGTAAGTTCTATTAGTTAAAATTCCAATCCTGGGGCACCTGGGTGACTCATTGAGTTAAGCATCTGAGTCTTGATTTTGGTTCAGGTCATGATCTTCACAGTTCATGGGATGGAGCCCCCATTGAGCTCTGTGCTGACAGGGTGGAGCCTGCATGGGATTCTCTCTCTAGCTGTCTCTTTGCCCCTCCCCTGCTTGTGTGTACATGCATACTCTCAAAATAAATAAACATTAAAAAAATAAAATTGCAATCCTGATCTCACTGCATTATTTATTCTTGACAGTACTTCCATCTTCAAATATAATATAATATTTAGTTATTTATTAGGTGTGTTGTCTTTCTCTAGCCCACTAGCATATGACCTCTGTGAGGGAAGGATTTTTATATGTTCATAGATGTCACATTATCCCAGGGAATGGCACATAGTGGGCATTCTGTAATGATTCAGTGAGGGAATGAATCATATGGACACATTTTTTTGGTGTGATGATTGGCTCCATGTGGTTTCTAAACCAGAGGTCTTCATGATTTCTAGGAGCTGCTAGCTTAAAGAAATAGAACAGTTCCACTGCCACTGACAACCCTAGAGGCTCCATGTTACACCAGATTAAACACGTGACCAAAGGACTTCCAACCTATAATATGCAAATGCAGTTTTCAGTCTCCGTTGATGAAACACATCAAATGCAGCATATCACAGGTGTTTTTCACCTTGCAATCCTTTTTTCCTAAATCATCTTGGGTGATTAATGTTTCACAACAGCGTTATTGAGTGAGGAGGGGTTAAATAATTTATCATGCCCATGATGAATCCTACTCTCAGGCCAGGATGCTGAGAATTCCAGCAGTCTCTGATACTTGGTCATGTGAGCCCCAGCTCATGACGTATAGTTCTTCTGGCCTCAGGTTCTATCTAGAACTGTGTTTTGTACCTGGTCCTGATTTGCTTCTTGAAAACTTTCTTGCCTTCTTACTATATTTTAGACATTGTTAGTGACTTGTTAATGTTTTGAAATAATTTTTGTTCTCCAAGGTTTACCTTCTCATGTTTCTTAGTTCCTTCCTCATACTAAAGACTGAAGTGTTCTGCTTCCAGGAAGATGGAGTACACATTCTTTCCCCTATTCCTTCTGTTAAGTAGAACCAAAAATCTTAGACCCTATGGAAGGTAAAAAGAAGGCTGGCTAGGAACCATGGGACCAAAAGAACAACTTGAGCATAAATTCTCTGGATTTTCTTTTTGCCTTGTGTATCTCACACTTAGAGCTGAAGAAGCTGGCAAACTGGAAATGCCAGTGGGCACATACCAGAATAAATCCTCAACAGAAGTCTGCATTCTGTAGTTCAAGGACCAGGAAAGGGGCAGTATAGCAAGACAGAAAACTTTTAGACAGTAACTGGTCCACTCAAGGCAAACAGAGAAAGCACTGTGGATTTACCCAAACTCATGCCAACGAAGTCTGAGTGGACGTTGACATTGACATTTTTGTGAGGCATTCACAAGGCACTCAAAACTCCCATTCAGATAGTGTGAGAAAAAGCCAAATAGGGAACCAGAACTTTTGTCTCCACTTTTGTCCCTCCCCTGTCCCCAGTGTGTCAGTGGAGACCACTTGGGAAGCCTGAAATATTGGGAAGGAAAAAAGAACATGATCAAAAATATGTTGAAAACTTAAAGACTTTTCTAAAGTTTTACAAATTATGTTTGATGGTTGACAAAATTTATAACATATTCTGATATGATTCTAAATACATGTAGAAGGAGTGTTTTAGGATAGTGATAAATGCAGGAGAGTACATGAATGTGATGATAGGTAGGTTTTTGAAATTCTCTTGAACTAGTAAAATGACACCACCAGTGGACTGTGATATGTATGCATCATGTAGTACCTACAACAACTACTAAAAAGACTCTACAAAGAGATATACTCAAAAGCTTTATAGATTAACCAAAATAGGATTCTAAATAATGATCAAGTAACTCACAGGGGAATAGGATAAAGGAAATAGAAATGACAAACAGATCAAATAAAAAATAAAATGGCAGACTTAAACCTTAGTATATTAATTGTTATATTGATGTAAATGATCCAAATGCACCAATTAAAAAACAAATATTGACAAAATGGAATAAAAAATATGACTCAACTATATGCTGTCAATAAGAAACACACTTCATATATAGTGATATAGGCAGGTTAAAAATAAAAGGATTATTTACTTAATCAGTAAACTTTAATGAAAGGAAAGCAGGATGTTTATATTAATATCAGATAAAGTGGACTTCAGAGCAAAGAAAATTACCAGAGACTGAAAGAGTCACTATGCAATGGCGAAAGGACTATATCACTAAGAAGACATAGCATTCCTAAATATGGATGAAGCAAATGACACTATTGAAAATGTGGTAGCAATAATTGATAGCATTGAAGTGAAAAATAGGTAAATCCACAGTTAAAGATGTCAATACCTTTCTCTCAATAATTAATAGAACAGCTTAGCTAGGAAATCAAGGATATGGAAGAAGTTAATAGTGTCCTCAATCAACAGGATCTGATCAGCATGTAAAGAACATTCCATTCAACAACAAAAAAATAAACATTTTTCAAGCCCCTATGGAAATTATACTGATGTAGATCATATCTGGAGATTTAAAAAAACTAAACAATTTAAAATAATTAAAATCAGACAAATGGGGCGCTCCAGCCATAATGGAATTAAACTAGAAATCAGTCACAGAAGGAAAACAAGAAAATCTCGAAACACTTGGAAAGTAAACAACATGCTTTAAAATAATTCATGGGTCTAAGAGGAAATCTCAAGGGAAATGAAAAAAAACAATCCAAGTGAATAAAAGCAAAAATGCAACATATAACTTATGGGGCACAGCCAAAGGGATCCTGGGAGGGAAATTTGTAGCACTCAGTGCTTCCATTAGAAGAGAAGAAATGATTCAAATGAATAATCTAAAGTCTCAGTTTAAGAGCCTAGAGGAAGAAGTTAAAAATCAGTATGAAGCAAACAGCCTGAGGGGAAGAACTGGTTTTCTCAGGCTGACTGGAGAGCAATGACTTACTCAGTATTGCTTTTGTTAAAAAATATAATTTATTAAAAAACATTGTGATCTTCAAAGTGCCAATACCCAATTAATGAAGAATCACCAGTAAATGAAGTTAACAACTTGAGTTGATGATGTCTGTGATGATTAAGATAATGATTACTCATGGTGACCTTTTTTCCAACCACAACCAAGCATGTCTTTCAAAGTGAATCACTAAGAATGAAGCCATATTTTTCTTCCTGTTGTGATTAATCAAAATTCATCTTACATTAAAGAACACTTTAGTAATGAATTTAAGTCACTGTTTAAAAATTTTTTTTAATGTTGTATTTATTTTTGATACAGAGAGAGACAGAGCATGAGAGGGGGAGGGGCAGAGAGAGAAGGAGACACAGAACCCGAAGCAGGCTCCAGGCTCTGAGCTAGCTGTCAGCACAGAGCCTGATGCGGGGCTTGAACCCACAAACGTGAGATCTGACCTGAGCTGAAGCTGGAGGCTTAACCAACTGAGCCACCCAGGCGCCCGCAAGCCACTGTTTAGAAGATAGTTGCTTTTTATGTTTTCTTATTTATGTAATTAGCAGAAAAAAATATCTTTACCAGTAGTTCTCAACATTGGCTGCAAATTAGAATCATTTAGAGCCCTTTAAAATATACTGATGCCTGGATTCCACTTAGGGAGATTCTGATTTAATTGGTCTGTCGCAGAAATTCTCAAAATGTGATCTCAGACCCGCGGCAGCAGCAGCAATTGGGACCTTGTTAGAAATGCAAATTGAGAGCCCCGCTCCTGAGTTAGCGGTCTGCGTTTTAAGAAGCACTTCAAGTCATTGTGAGGCAGTGTCTCAAACTTTAATGTGCATATAAATCACTTGGAGAATCTTCTACCTGGTCTGGCATGGCGCCTGTCATGATTATTAACAAACTCCCAGTGGCCCCCAGTGTTGATAGTAGTTCACCACAAGTTGAATAACAAGGGTCTACAGGACATCTGGACATTAGCACTTTTAAAAACTTCCCAAGTTTTTAAGGTGAGAACTGCCAATAGCCCATGAAACTTGCAAGATCTTTCCCAGTTTCCTTGCCCTTGACATTGTGGAGTCATTGAAGAGCATGTACTCCTTACTCTCTTTAAAGTAATGGTCACTGTAAGTTGCTTCTCAGTTGCCTAAGAATCCCAGTTGTGATGGTTTCATCCCTATTTTCCAGAACAAATATTGGACATCCTGCTTTCTATGTTTCTCTTGTTCCTTTACACCCCCATCTCTTGCCTGACCCACCATCTTTCATGGTTTTCCTCTTCATTACCAGCTAACAATTGGCTTATGGGATAAAGTAATCATTCTAGAATATTGGGAGGGGGTTAGACCTCTTCCCTTTAAGGTAACGTGCATGCTGACACAATGCTCTGAGACCAGTACCTTTAGAGAACTCTCCTTTCCTTTCAGACATTCTGACTGGGTATGCTCATCTGTTTCAGTGTTATCCAGAAACATCGATGTTCTGATCATTTGAACTCCACATGGTCAGCTCAGATATCTCTCTCTGACCATTCATTTACTGGACATCTTTCCTTAGATTTATCCAAGTTGCCTCAAATTCCTTGTGTTCCAAATAGAACTCATTTTCTCCACCATATCTGCCTCTCTTTCTGCATTCTCTATCTCTGTAATAAGTAATTTGGGAATTAGGTTTTACTTTTGCTTTTTTATTCTACTCCAAATGATACTTAGTATTAGGATCTGTGGATTCTACCAGTCTTGAACCCATCCACTTTCCCCCACAATGACAGCTACTACTCTGGTTCAGGCGCCATGATACCTTCAGCTGCAGTGCCCTGAGTTACCTCTCTGCCTTCAGGTGGCCTTTTCTTACCTATTTTCCATGTGGCATCTAGAGTATTTATTCTTGTCATTTCTCATCTTTAAAATGCTTCTGTGACTCTCCATTACTTTCACAATGAAGTCTAAATTCCTTAATATGACTTAAAAGTAATTAATAGTATTAAGATTTTAAAACTTCCAGTTTTAAAATAAGTCACAAGGATATAAAGTACACCATAAGGAATATAGTCAATAATATTCTAGTAACATTGCATGGTGACAGATGCTGACTACCCTTATCATGGTGAGCATTTTGTAATGTATATAATCATCAAAACACTACGTTGTACACCTGAAACTAATATGTCAACTATACTTCAGTTTAAGAATAAAGAAGGGTCACCTCGGTGGCTCAGCCTGTTGAGCCTCTGACTTCAACTGAGGTTGTGATCTTGTGGTGCATGAGTTTGAGCCCCACATCTGGCTTGATGGTGTCAGAACAGAGCCCACTTCAGATCCTCTGTCCCCCCATCCTCTGCTCCTCTCCCACTTGTGCTCTCACTCTCTCTCTCAAAAATAAATAATAAACAATAAAAATAAAAACAAATAAGTAAAAATCATTAAGCCTTCAGTGCTTTGCTCACCTTTCATAGAATTCTTTCCAACTTGATCGATGCATTTTTCATCTGCTTTTTCTCTATAAGCCTTTGAGTTGGTGATGCCTCTATTGAGTGTCTTTCCATTCTCTCAAGTGTCTAATCCTCACTCTCCTTTTGGGTAAGATACTGTTTGTGCACAGATGGCTTCCTTGACCCCACCCATCTGGAAGCTTATATACCCTTTTATTATGCTCAGTGTTGCAGTGATCACACCAGAACTTCATTTCCCTCTTGTTTATCTTCCTCAACAGTTTCTTAAGGGCAGGGACGATCTTCTTCACTGTGTCCTTAGAATCAAGCCCAGTGTCTGCATTACAGTCTATCTTTAATAAGAGTTAATAAACACAGTTTCCAGTAGTATGAAGAAAGAAGCTTATCATGGCAAATCAGTGAGAGAGCAGTTTTGAGGTATTTGGAGCTGCTAGAAATACACAAATCACATTATAGGGAAAGATTTCTCTGTTCATCACAGTTCTCATCTTCTTAGAGAAGAATATCTGAGAACGTGTCCCTAAAATAAGTGGAGGAATATTCTACGTAGGTTGAATGACACATTTTCTTCATCCACACAATACCATAATTCTAAAAAGGACCTTAGTTAGCAATTGCATTATTTATATGCTTACAGAAGTTATTTATTCACTTTTTTTTTTTAGGTTTCATTTTCTTCCAGAACCAGATGGAGATTCTGGTTTAACTGACAAAATCCTATATTCTGAATTGTCATCTTTTTTATTTTTTGGTCTACATTGTTTCTTGGGTTGCATGTGGTGAATTGCCCAGGACACACTTAGTTATCATTAGGGCAGAGGAAAATAAACGTCCTTCAGTTTACAGAGTCGGCACTTTCCTGTAGTGAGTGATGAACCCATGCCATGCTAAAAGATCTACAGAGCTGTGGCGTCTCCTTTTCCAGGGAGCTATAATTCCGAACGTTGAAGGAAATGCCACGTTTAAAAGATTGTAGTTCATATCCTGTACATGTATTTGCCTAGGGAAATTGTGTAGCGTAATGCCACGTCTAGTGACTAAACAGCGAATGAGTAAGAATACGGATTGGTGAGACACTTGGGCCTCGCATCCCCAGGGCCTTCTGTCAGTCAGTATTCCACTCGAATTCTGCACCCCGAGAAGCCATCTGGCTTTTACTGCTGCTGCTTCTCCTGTCTGTTTTACCAGGTTGTCTTTAGCAATTCTGCAAAGCACAGTTTTGGTGGTGACTTCCATGTGGAGGGTTGATGGTCCCTTTCTAGACCATATTGCAATGCAAATGTCACTGTTTGTCCTATAGGGGGAGACTGGCACACTGAGTGCCCCTGGGGTCCTCCCCGGGCTGTTACTCCCTGATTTTGGAACTAGATATGCTTATTCTTCTGGGCTTTTCCTTATGCATTTACACCCAGGATTTACCCTCAGATCCATTTCTTCTACCTCTCCTCTGCTTATTATGTAAATGTTATTTTTCAGGGTTCTCCTCAAGTTTTGTTTTCTCCTACAATTAGGGCATAGATCATAGCTTTGAAATGCTTTGCCATTCTTAATACTGTGTGCCACTCTCCCAAATTATTTCATGCTCCTTTCACTTTATATGTAAAAGGATGGTCTAGTGCAGCGTGTAACTCAATTTGAAGCCATTTAAGGGCCATGCTTCATTTGAAATGACACATCACACTCTCTGTATCATATTTTCCACTGTCTTATCTGAAAAGCCAGGTTAGCACAGGCAAGTCTTGGGGTTATTAGAACATTCACCTGACATTTTTTCTGGTTTTCAAAACTACTTGATTGGGATTATCTATTTTGTGGGGATTATGCCACTCTGACTCTCATTAAGTAGTCAATCTTCCTCTTACCCAGTATGGGACTGTGAAACAAAAGTCAGAAAATGAAACTGGAAGATTAGAGGTCAGAAGAAACTGGTTAGCTTCCTTTTTCGTTTAATTCCCAGTTACAGGGAAAGAATGTGATCAGTTACATTTCTCTGAGCTTGATCTCCACTTTCTTCAACTTAATATCATCAGCATCTTGTTAGTACCAGTGCCTGGCACGTGAAAAATGCCTTCAATATCTAGATTGATCACATTAGGGAGGATGGCTATAATAAAATTAGCAACCTCATACTAAAGTGGAAATAACATCAATAGCCTCCCTGCCAATTGGTCACTGTCCATAACACTGATTCCCTCTGGTATTCTGAACTCAGTAAATGAGTAGGGGAGCCTGGGTGGCTCAGTCCCACAACCCTGGGATCATGACCTGAGCCAAAATCAAGAGTTGGATGCTTAGCCAAATGACCCACCCAGGTGCCCCAAAGATGACATTTTAAATCAAAGTTCAGAGATAGTGTTTCAGAGTTGCAGGTAAGGACCTGCAGGGTAAGTGGAGGCCTCATTGAGAAAATTTCTACTTATTTCTAATGGATTTACTATGTCATGAGAAAGCTCAAAAAATCTTCACTGAATTAGAATCCTAGGTGACCTTCTGGAAATAGAGCTTTGGGCCCATGACATGTAGTAACATTTTGCATGTTAGTGACACTAACTTCTGTCTTTTGTTTTCCCCTAGCACTTACCTTGTTTATATGAAATGGAATTGATTAAAATAACCCATAAAAAGGAAAAGTAAAATAAAAGAATAGGCATAAAGATAAAAAATATAGTATGATCTTTAAAAATAACCTGGATTATATAGTTATGATTATGAAACATTATTCTGGTCTGAATGAAGCACACTGTTCAGCATCTACACTTTATGTTTATTACTAATACCTTTTAATATTTGTGAGTCAAAAGATGATATACCAGTGAGTTCTCTTGGCTCCTGCTTTCCTGTTTATGTCATAAACTAGAGTCCTAAGTTATCAATCACTTTATTTTACTATTTTATTACAATTAAAAATCCATGTATCTCAATAATCACATCTGTGGTTTTCATTCTTGCAGTGACCTTCCAGAGATAAGACCTCTCATTTTCCCATCTCCAAACCAGCTTCTAAGACCTTACTTCCCTACCCTGGTTGTGCTATACTTGGTCTTCGGGTCATGAAGATGAGAAATCTCAGCCTCATCTTGGACTCTCCCGTCTCTCTCTGAACCACTGACTCAAGGTAATTTCCTTTTGGCATGTGTTTTACTTCTGGACCCTGTGTCTAGCCTCACTTCATTCAGTTTCACAGATAATAATCTTTTACCTGGTCACCAAACCTTTGGTCTCTCCTACTCTATTTCATTTCCTACACTGTCATAAGACAAATAGCAGTTGTGCTATTTTTGCGCTTAAAATCTGTTATAGCTCCCTGTTTATCAACTTCAAAAATATAATAAAAATTTGAAGAAAGTTCACTGAAAAACATTGCATTGTTGATAATAGCAACATATTAGAAACAACATAAATGTTCAAGAGGGAGATCATTAAACAAAACATAATTGAAACCTTATGATGAAATATTTGACCATAGGGGGGTTGGTTTTGAAGAATATTTAATGTGTGGCAATGTGAAATATAGCAGAGCATAATATTAAATATACCATCATAAATACAAAATACAAACATTATATTTGTTTATATAGATGTTAACACTGGTTACCTCTGCATTACCCAGTCACAGGAGATTTTTCTTCTTGGCTACATTTTTTTCACATTTTATTTTTACAGTGAATGTTTATTGCTTTTATAATCAGAAAAACTTGCTCTAACAGTCCGGATATGGAAGATAACTTATGAATTATTTAGTTTAGTTGTTCTTAATATATTTTTGGACCATAGACCTCATTGAGGATCTGATGAATGATAAGGAACTTTTCTCAGAAAAATGAACATCTGACCATAGACAAAAAATTTTCATATAATTTTGGCATGATTTTAGATTACAGATTAAGAAAGAATTTTAGAGTACAGTTCTCTCTTTTAGGAGAAAGTACAGGATAAAGATTGGCCAAGTCTCTCCCATAGGGGAATTGGAGGAAGAGTCCAGACGAGATCTTGGGTTTTTAGCATTTGCCCTGAAACTGGGTTACCCAGAGACCTGGGATCACATTAGACGCATCTTTCCAGTCATATGCTTTAAAAAACTTTTTTAAAAAACATTTATTTATTTTTGACAGAGAGCGTGAGCAGGGGAGGCACAGAGAGAGAGGGAGACACAGAATCCAAAGCAGACTCCATGGGGCTTGAACCTATGAACCATGAGATCATGACCTAGGCCGAAGTTGGATATTCAACCGACTGAGCCACCCAGGCGCCCCCAGTCAGGTGCTTTTTATGGGTGCTCTGGAAGTCACTAAGGCTGTGAGGCACCATACCGTACTTGGAAGAAGTTCCCCTTTATCTCTGGAGAGAACTCAGGGTGGTTGTGGCTGCAGCTATTTGTGGGAGTGGCTCTCCCCCTCCTCCTCCCTGTGGGACAAGGTTTTATTAGACCAAGGGGAATCGCTTCTGAGTCACTGAGGACTCCTAGAAATAAGCATATATAATGCATGTCTGGGAACATTGCACTAGGTACCTTTTACTTTCTTATTCCTGCCCTCCTGGCCATACTTTATGATTTTATTGTGTGCACAGTGATAGACTTTTGCTTTGAGAATGTTTGTTTACTTCTGTTATCTGGCAGTTTCCTTTATGTGACCTTGATCATGATGATGATGGCAGGGCAGGACACAGCCTCTCTGTCTTGGGTCACTCATTGTGGTGGATGCCAGAGTAGTGCCCTGACTAGTGCCTGAGTGATCTGCAAAGTACAAGGCTAGAAAAAACTCTCTTTCTCTGGCTTTGGGTAATTGTGTCTTCACAAAACCTTAAGCTAGGCAGTGAGGAGAAAGCCCCATAAATACGAGCAACACATCCATTAGAGCCTGTCTTTCAACTGGGAATGAAGGAGAGATGCCCTTACTTTGTCACAAAGCCCTGAAGGGCCCTGATAAATCTTGCCAGAGACAGCAGATTTTGTAGATAAAGGAGGAGTGTTTTCTTTGGTGCAATAAATCTGCACACACAGATCTAGAAACAGCTGTCTGATAATTTTTTGCAAGTTGTTAAGCCCTTTACAATCTAATCTCTGCAGAGAGCTCTGAATCAAAATAGAGGTTGAAATCCCTGCGTTGAACAAAGCAGTGGTGCAAAGGTAAGAACATGAACATTTTTGAGTACTTCCAAGTACCAGGACTGGAAAAGGTGCTTGCACGGTTATTGTAACCTTTACTGCTGAGGAACTGCCATAGTGTACCTGATGCTATCCTTATTTTATATGTGGGGAAACTGAGGCTCAAAGGGTAAATGTTTTGCCCCAGAGCACACAGCTAAGAGGCTAAGCTGAGTGTATCTGCTTCCAGCTCAGCTTCTTTTTCCTGTAGAATAAGTTGCTCATATGGTGGCATTATGGTTGGAGTGTTCTAATTATCTTTTAAGTGTGTATATGTATTTGAAGTATTTTTATTTATGTACTTTAATCTCATTAAGGGGTGCCTGGGTGGCTCAGTGGGTTGAGCATTTGATTCTTGATTTGGTCTCAGGTCATGATCTCATGGTTTTGTGAAATTGAGCCCCACATTGGGCTCTGTACAGACAGTGCAGAGGCTGTTGGGGATTCTCTCTGTCCTTCTCTCTCTGCCCCTCCCCTGCTCTCTCCCTCTCAAAATAAACAAATAAATAAACAAAAAGATAAATGTTTGGAAATACAGGGGCACCTGGGTGGCTTACTTGGTGAAGCATCTGACTTCGGCTCTGCTGCTAATCTCATGGGTGGTGAGATCGAGCCCCACATTTCACTCTCTTCTGTCAGCACAAAGACCCCTTAAGATTATCTCTCTCCCTCTCTCTCTGCTCCTCCCCTCCCCACTCACTCTCTCTTTCTCAAAAATAAATAAACATTAAAAAATTAAAGAGAAAAAAAGGAAAACCAGAAAGGTATAGCATACACACATGCATGCATACACAAAATAGTCCCACCCTGAACACAGCTACGTAGAGAACCTGGTACAGTAATGGACCCTGATCAAGGTTTCCTGTCTTCTCTTTGTTAACATACTCTTCCATTTATTTTTCCCAGGCCTTTCCCCCAAGCAAATTCCTGATGTTGTTATAATAAAAATGTATATGATTGCATTAATTAATCAGTACTTGTTAGTTAATTAATATAATTAGTTAATTGGTTTTTTGCCAAGTGCTTCACTCTTTCACCTAGTTTAGTGCTGTTCTTCAGCTGTCATTTCAAGACCTTTCGGATGGTAGGAGGTGCAGGAAGGGTGAAGCTGTCCCTGGGTGGTCTGGGCAGAAACCGAAGGGGTCAGGATAATACCCTGTGCTCTTCTTCAGTCCTCTCGGTGAGCTCTAAAGGAAAAGATCGGGGTGTTATCATTTGGCCCGCAGCACAGGAGAACAGTGATGATTTTTGGGTAGGCATGGAATGCACTGATCAAATGTGTCCAGCGACTTTCAATTTCCGCTTCACCCAGAGTCCTAAGAAAACAGATAGGTGTGACTTTCAGAGGCCTTCCTTCTTCCCTCTTAAAAATGAAGTTTTAAGTTCATTGAGTCAGGTTGTGTATGTACAGGTCTGGACCAGCGGAAGACAGTGAGGACTGACACGGGGAGCTTTCACACTCGTGTGTGGATATGCTGTCCAAGTTCAGGAACTGAAGCCTGGAGACAGCCGGGTCTCTCACCCCTCCCACAAGCCGGGGCAAGTGTGCTCCCCCACACAGGAGGGGAATGTGTAGCAGCCTTGGAAGCTTCCCACCATGTGGGGTGCAGAGGAAGAAAGGGGAGCAAATTAGAAACACGTCAGCCATCCGGAAGCTGACCTTTTCCTTTTTTTTAAAATTTATTTTTTATGTTTTTTAATTTATTTTTGAGAGACAGAGAGAGACAGCATGTGCAGGGGAGGGTCAGAAAGAGGGAGATACATAATCTGAAGCAGGTTGCAGGCTCTGAGCTGTGTTGTCAGCACAGAGCCCGACGTGGGGCCGGAACCCACTAACCGTGAGATCATGACCTGAGCCGAAGCCAGACTCTTAATCAACTGAGCCACCCAGCGGCCCCGAAGCTGACCTTTTTCCTTACACAGAACTTTGTGATGTTTAGGCTCTTGAACTTCAGGATTTCCTTCCTTATCAAATCTTACAAAAAAATACTCTGATTCTGTGTCTCTTGAATCTGCTTTCACAGTGTTTTCCATTAGCCTGCTGTGGGGGAAGCAAACTGCACCACTGGCAAGAGATGTAATGCCTCTAAATAGGTTTTCTTCTCTCTTTCTCCCTTCCGTTTACTCACGTTAACGTTGTGTTCAGGGCAGGAGTGTCTGCTCCAGCTGGAGCGTCAACAGTCAGCTCAACTCTTGGAACATCTGCCTGCTCTTCCTGTTGCATGAAGCGCCCACTTCCTCCCTTCTGCTACTTCTCAGGAACCCGGTTCCGCAAAGCACCCGGCCTCCTGTGCGTGCGCAGCTGCTTGGGCCGCGCTGTCAGCTCTCTTAGGAGAGACCAACGCTCTCTGAACTTCTGTACCTTCGTGATATTCACTGACATGAGTGGGGCTTTGTGTCTTTACTAACTTGCACCGGATGCAGTTGTCAGAGCAGGTGCTTCAGTACCTCCTTACCCTCCTCTGCCACCCCAGCACTCAGCTGGAAGGGTGGCATGGCGTCCCAGAACAAAGGTAGCGTTTGCTGAGGAGCAGTGTGTTAGCGTTGGACCTGAGTCGCAAATGGGTGGCCCCCGAGGCCATGTGAGGGAAGGATGGGTGGGAAGAAAACAGGGAGGCTTTCTGAAGGAGCATTAGTAGTCCCAGGGCTGGACCTTGAATTGTCTTATGCGCACCTGTGTGATAAGGTTTTTATCTTACTATGTGCTGCCTTGGCCTGTGGTAAAACTGGACCTAACGACAATCTCCCTTCTCTATTCTGCTCCCGCAGATAAGGCACTTAGCCAAAGGAGTTTTCTTATCACATGAACCGAGCACAAAGTCTGCTTCGCCTTGAGTTGTGGGCTTTAGTTCCCTGACAACTTGTGGAGTTTTTCAAACGTGCCAGTCACATCTTCTTGTGGTATCATCATCCTCGTGTCACGACTATTACTACAAAACCTGCCTCCCATAGGAGTTCCTGAGAGAAGCCCCCTGTGGCCCTGTGTGGCAAGCAGTGGCTAGCCTTGGGCTGTGAGTAGATGTGAGTGAACTGTTGTGGGTCTCAGCTGTCCAGTATTGGGTGTCAGGTGCTAAGTGCTCCCTGGATCCCTAAGGTGGAAACCCCACCCTCACCAGTGGAGGGAAGAAGTGATCCGAATACTAGAATGCACCGCACCTGTTGTTTGCATTCTTTGAATGTATCAAGTGTATTTCTGTTTTCGAGCTATGTGCCCTCTTCCCTGTAAACTGCCCAGAGCAGGAAACATGCCTGTAATTGTCATCACTAGACCTGAGGTGCCTAACACAGTGATGCCTGGCCCTGAGCATGTACTTGATAAATAACTGTTGAATAAAAGTGAGTACATTTTAAGGCCCCTTTCTGGGTGACGATCACAGTAGATGTTGGCTCTTTACAGCTAAGTTGAAACAGTTCATCAAGTTCCATGATGCAGGAGGGAGTAGGGATGTGAGCAAAGTGCCCAGTTCTCTGCTAACTTTTCTAACTTCCTCCAACCTCAGAGGTATCTCCGTAAAGGGAAGAATGGATCCTGAAGACATAACCCACACCCTGAGTTTAAAGTCAGTGTCAGATTGATGTGCTTTTGTTGGTAGAGATTTTGCTTACTGTTGCTGAATTTGGCAACCAGCTTTCCTTTTACCTTCTGAGGCGTCTTGTTCCATTTGCCTAATGAACCTGAGAAGAATTTAGTGCCTGTCTCTCTCAGTTTCATTTTGCCTGGGCTCTCTTCTCCAATTTTAATTTGTTCATGGAGCAAGCTGGCGCCCATAAATGAGAGAGGATGGGGGTAGCGTGGAGAGCATTCATTCCAGCGTTTTTGTGCTTTCTTAAGCTCAGGTACCATCTTCTTGTTTTGTACTGAGGTCAGATTAGCACACAGAATTGTTTCAGGGACATGAGGACAGAATCATCTCTGGGAGAATTTGGCCTCTCTAATATTGGAGATCTTTGATTACCCTTTGGTTGTTTTCATGAAGATTTGAGCTTGGGGTGACAGGTGGAATCTGAATATCTTTTAGACCCTTGGTCTTATCTTGTAGGACTTATCTTGAGTGCGTTTCCACTTCTGAAACTTTGCTTCCATTTTTTCATCCATCTCTCTCAATGTAAGTATCACCATTAAAAATTAAACTCAAAAGTGCTCTCCTCTGAGGAGTCTTTCCTGCATTTATCTCTTTGTTTCCCTTTGAGAACTCCCCAGGTTTTTTAGTTTATTATTTTTCACGGATAGTAGCACCCAGTTTCTTAATTTTGTTCATTTTTGCCCTCCAAAGTGAAGGGCTTGGAGGCATCTTCTTTCCCTTTCAGAGTGCTTCACACAGCGCTACACCGGTTATAGGCTTTGTCAAGATTTGCTGCCTGATGGTGTGGTAGTGGGAAGCAAGTAGGGATGCCTCTATGAGTGTGGGAGCTGTTCATCAAGAGACAAGACAACACAACTGGTGTGAGTTGTGTGAAGTTACAGTAAATGGATTCACAGGGCATCCTGTGCTCTGTCTGTTAACAGCAGTGGAAACACCATGAAGAATTTTCTTCCAAGAGCAGAAGACACTTGGCCAGGCAACTTCCCAGATGTTGCTAAATTCTGCTTTAGTTGTTTTGTGGGGCTCACGTTAATGTGTCTCTCAGTGCTACTGGGGAAAATGATGCCGGAGGTATGACTAATCTTGTCCTTTGTTCTTTGCCTGCATTTATAATCTGCTCTTGAGCATTACTTCTCTCATTGATGGAAACGGGCTCAGCAGTTGGAGGTGCAGTGAGTTATAACTTACACCAGAGCATGTGGTCACTGTTGCCTCAGGTGACAAGGAGCAAAGGAAAAGAGGAGAGAGAATGAGCCAACTCATTATTTTAGTGTCTTGATTTCCAGTAAGGCAGTGGACGTTACCAGAAGACATCTGCCTTAGACACTTAGGCCGACTCTCTCTGTGGGGTGATTGGTTCTGAACTTCATTAACAGAGGCTTGGTCTAGGGATTGAAGTAGGTGTAGCACAGGTGGGCGTTAGCACAGAGGTTTGTAAGAGCAGACCCACCTCAGCAACCAGCACTAATTGGCTCCCCCGGGAAGTCCCAAGAGAAGCTGTCAATCACAACGCCTGTGTTTTTGTTTATAACTTGTTATGATTTCTCCTCTCCTGCTCTTTCTCCACCCTCATCCAGACTCTCTCTTCTCCTCACACAAATAATAAGAAATGGTAGTCCCAGAGTACAAAAAAATTAGAGAGTCGAGGCACATCTTACTTTGATTCCACTGCAATTTTTCCTCCATGTTCTATTCTCCCCAGGATTATCTAACAGAATGAGAGGTGAGCTTTACCTCGATGCCACCCTTCCCCCCGTTACCCCTGTTAGTATGAAATATCACCCCATCCTCTGGGAGGAATGCTGTCTCAGGTGCACCTGACAAAGCTAGGAAGTAGTGTTGAAATCTAAGTGTACAATGTAAGTGCATTTTAGAGGGTGATTTCTGGTTTCTCCAGTGTGACTTAAATTCTATTCTGCCGAAAACTGGAGATGATCCTAGGCTCCTTGATATTCTTGTTAAATTATTACATTTTAAGATTACACCACAGAACAAAGAAACCCTTCTGTTTCTGTAGGATATTGGATTTAAAATAAAGAGTGTCTTCCTGTGGTCCAGGGACTGACTCTTCAATTAAGAAGATAATGATCACAGTACGTACAATTTGATAAACACATCACATATGAGAGACTACCATGATCCTGACTTTATAGGAAGCAATTGAGGGTCCTGGGTCAAGGTCCCACAGCAGATGAGTGTCCGGGTTTGTGACCCTGAAGGGAGAGTCAGGATTTGACCTTGGGTTTCCCTGACTCCAAAAGCCTGTACACGCTACACTGTGCTGCCCCTTTTCCTGTCCAAAGTCTTTTAGCCTCACTGAGAAATAATTTAAATTAGTTATTAGAACGGCACCTGGGTGCCTCAATTGGTTAAGCATCTGACTTCAGCTCAGGTCCTGATCTCATGGTTCATGAGTTCAAGCCCCACACTAGGCTCTGTGCTGATAGCTCAGAGCCTGGAGCCTGCTTTGGATTCTGTGTCTCTTTCTCTTTCTGCTCCTCCCTGCTTATACTCTGTCTCTCTCTCAAAAATAAATAAACATTAAAAAGTCTGAATTGGTTATTAGACCAGGTGTCCTTTCCATTGTTTGAAGGTCAGGACCAACTCAGCTGTAGTTAGCTAATCATTCTTCACTTGTGCTATTCCCTGCTGTGTGTTTCAGGCTCATGATGCAGTAGTGTTGTTACTCTCTGCAGGTGATGATAGTGAAGGTAGGTCACATGTAACTTAACATGCATATTCCCCCCCTTTCTTTCTTGTGCTAAGATGGAAGGGTAGTGAGGAGTCCAGAGAGCCTGGCGGAGCCGTCTATACCAGGATTACGCAGATGGAATTGAAGTTCTGTCTCCCACCCAGTGACAGGACATGATTAGCACCAAGAGGACATAGGGAGGACTTAATCTTTTCCTGGTAAATGTGTGGTGTTGGCCAGTGGGTTGGGGAGAATTCAAAGGAATAACAAATTGCAGAAACATTTTTGTGTGTTTCATGCACACATGGGGACCAAAAAGTTGTCAATTTCTTCTTATTATTTACTTAATTTAAGAGATTTTTCTTTTGGTCTGTGCTTACCAGAGGATTTAAGCTTGATCAATGGAAATTGATTTTTAAAAGATTATTAGAACCTTTAAGCCTGGGGCATTATCCTTAGGTTGTAAGTGTTAAATTCAGTCTACCCCCTTGTTTCATAAAGAGCAAAATTAATCTGGAGACCTTTAGAGCTAATTAATTTGGATAAGCCAAAATCATACATAATCTTATTTTAAATGAGAAGGATTTTAGTGCTGTAGTTCTTTTCATATTGTTCTAAAATAAAGTTAAATTGAATTAAAAGGTAGTCAATATAGTTACACATTGGAACTCCTCTAATGCCTTCTCAGAATCATTTCCTTTTAGCAGTCGGTCATAAAGAGAGACGTAAGGGAGGGAACATGAGAGAAAAGGAATTCGATTAAACCTTCATGGTTTCTGACTTGGAGTATAAACATTAGTTCTGAAAATCAAAGTTTGTAACATTAAGTAGAACACCACTTCTCTAAGGTGGCTTGCTCAATAATTACCATCCCAACATTCAGGGTTATTTCTATTTGATCAAGAAATGGGACACAACAATGCACATGTAATTCAAATCATATTTTAGCCACAGTTTTACCTTCTTCTGTTGCATCCTACATCCCCAAAATAAATCTCTTTTGGAAAAAAACTCAGTATAATAACTTGTTTCTAGTCTTCTTCCATTTTCATGTCTCCCCATAGGATAGACAGAGATGCCAGTAAACAATAAAATGATCAAAAGATGAGACAAAAGAGTAGAACAGGAGGCAGTCTCTCGATAGCAGACAGAAAGAATGGCCAGCCTGTAATTCAGCCTGTCTTGAAAGGTTGGCAATGACTCTGAAATCTTATCAAGTCCATCTCTTTTCCTTTAGGCAGGACTGTGCTTATATCTTTCCCAGTGGATGATAATCTGTCCTATATTTTAATAAAACTTCCAGTGTGGAGGACACCAGCCCCCTCAGGAACTCATTGTGAAGTTAGATAGTTTTCAGAGAAGGATTCTATTATTGTTGATTTTTGTTGTTCATTCTCTCCTCTGGGATGATCAACTTTGTATGAAGAGAGCTGCATCCATATAAAGTCATTGTCTATGGCACTTAAACAGACTGACAGAGAACTTGACTACCCTAGAGAAAAACTAGTCCAATCCCTTCATTGTGACTAGAGTCGCCTCCACATTGAGAATGCAGGCTTTTCTCTTTTAAATTCATGTTGTTTTGTTGACTTCTTTGCACTTTAGACTTTTGCAGTTTTTGCCAACTCTGTGCACTAGTAGTATGTCTCTGCTCTCTGCTAAAATTATGGTGGTTTTGTCCTCAATGCCTAAAATATGTGAATACTATTCTTGTCTGTGATGTCTAGGCCATAGGATTAGCATGGGAATGACTTAGAGTTATGGGCTCCAGCCCTGTTTCTGCCACAGTTACCAGGATGACTTTTGCTGAGTAACGTTACTAAGTACCTTTGAGTCTCAGTTTCTCACTGTTAAATGTGTGGCTGATTTAGAGTCGTTTTCCCAGTGAGTTTTCCAAGGAATGTTGATACCTGTAACATAAGAAATGGTCCAGTTTTTAAAGAGGTGGTGGTGATGGTCATGGTGGTGGTGCTGGGCTGAACACAAGATTAAATGTCCCCAAACAGATGATTTTTGTTTTGTTTTGTTTTGTTTTGTTTCTGTTTTTTACTGAAAGACTTGAGGCTTACAGAAAGTACATTGTTATTCATCAAATCTTCAGAAGACATTTTCTAAATTTATCCATTATGGTGCCTTTCTTTCCCTTGAATACTAGCTCCATGTCATCCATTTTGGACCTGGTTCATCTGCCACGCTCTCCTTACTCCGCATCCTAAAAAAGGGATAAAACTGCTGGAAGAGTGTTCAGGGCTCTCTAGTTTATGCATTCTGTGGTTCCACTTTTGCTTCGTGGGCTATTTGAGAGCAGTGGTCTTTTCTTGTTCATCTTGTAGAAAGAAGGTCTAGGTCACTGCTGGATGCCTGCAAGGTATTTAATAACTATGTTGAATTGAGTTAAGATGTCCATGAATGGAGGACACTATCTTGAAATTTTTTGAGATGTTTGTCACAGAAATTTTTATTATAGACTGGATTTTTGAAATGAATGGAATTTGTAGTCAAGATGATCCCTAAGATCAGGAATTTTTGAAAGTTTCCTGTGGTTATAAATACAATGTCACAATAATATTACTCATAGATAACTTCCAGTAGATTAGAAAAAGACATAGTACAGCTTTGTAAGCATTTCTTACTGGTAAGCTCCTTTCCTTGCTTTGGACAAAGTTTTCGATCACCTAGAGTCCAGATTGCTCCTGGGAGCACAAAATTACTAATCTGGAAATCCAGATTAGCAAAACACAAAGAGGGACAAGACCCCAAGATATTTACTTTATCTTTCATTTTGTACGATGCCACTGTGTCCTTTCACTAAATTTAGGATGAGTTTATTTTTCTATTTGGTTATTCCATTACCCTGATACATTTCTTACAAGCTTTTGGAGAGCATAATATATGTCTCATATGCATCTATCTCTCCTTTGATACATAGTGTTTCATGATTATAGGAAGAACTCAGTAAATATCTGCTGGAAAAATTAATAGGTGAATATGGTGGTTTTGACATTTTTCCAATTTATCATCTGAAATTAGATAGTAAATATGATGAACTTAGCAGAAGTTCAGGCATTGAAAATAGGGCAAAACAGGAAAAAATTACCTGTCATTTCACTGCTAGAGAATAACTACCATTAAGACTTCAGATTATTTCCTTCTAGACATACTATTTACAGAGGGATTTTTAAATATAGAGTTATAATAGCATTGTATATATAATTTTGTGTCCTGTTTTTTTCACTTGAAATGGTATCAAGTGTTGATAGTATATTAGATGTACTATTTTATATGTAAGAAATAGTTCACAAGAAAAATTTAAAAACCATAGAAGTCCCAGGTGACAAGATTTTCACAAATAACAATTTCACATTTTTCCTCTATGGAAAAAGCATTCTTTTATAATCATATGGAAAAAGCATTCTTTTATAATCATATTTCCTATTAGGCCTTTCCTCCTTTTATTTTTATTTAATATTTTGCTATATGAAAGGCTGTAGTAAGCATTTTGGGCATGAGCCTTTTCCTGGTTTTCATTTGGAACGTTTTTGAAACATAATGTAACTATTGGTGAACTGCTTTTCACAAATTCATACTATTATTTCCTCTCTCTAGCAGTGTATGAGCACTCCCAACTCATGGCAAATTCACCAGAAATGAATATATATTTTCCAACTTTAAAAAATATTGATAAACTTTCATGGGAAATGCTTTCTTATTTTGTTGCGGTCTTGTTTACTAGTGAGGTCCCACTTTTTCTCCTATATTTTTTACAAATCATTTTTGTTCTTTATAAACCATCCATTCATGTCTTTTTATTTGCTTTCCTAATTGGATGATATGAACGCTTCATTCCACAGAGTGTGCTATTTCCTGCGGGTGTGAATACACAGAGCATTGCTTTAGCTGCTGCCGGGGAGAGCGTATGTGAGAAGCGGAGTGAAGCCGCCATCGCTGAGCGCGGCCAGAGCCGGCTGCTGTGGAGGCTGTTTTGTAATGCAGCTCTGAGGAGGGAGCGAATTACTGAACAGCCCCCCTTTTCTGTTAGTTGAGCATTGCAAAAGCCAGTTCTGGCTAGTGAGGTGTGTGTGTGTGTGACAGGCTTCATTCTTTCCTTTGTATCAGATATTATTAGACAAATCCAGAAATTGCCAGAAAACTGGGGCTCTGGGCACATGTTGGTTTATGCTGCTGAGTCCTGAAGTGTTGCAACTACTCAAGATGGTTTGCTCTTCACTTGAGCAAATTGCCAACAGCTTGTGTGTGACTCCTTAAGAATAACGAGAACCAACCTCATTTTAGGAGTGGGGACAGATTGTGTCTGTATTTGGCAACCCACATTCCACTGCAGCTGGGATTGCTTAAGACACTCCATGGAGGTAAGAGGCCATATTGACAGAAAAAATGTCCACTTTATCCGAGGAGCTGCTGAGTTTTGTCAGCATTTGTTGCCAGTAACACTTTCTTTAGCATGGCTTCACTCTCCAAACCACTGGACGTGATGCAAGTAATATAAGATCGCTGCATTCTATTTCTGTCCCTTGTCATTTTATGAGGGAGCTAAGTGCTAAATGCCTTCAGACATAGAACTTTCTAAGGACTCCTTGTGAAACAAGACAAACTTAAAAAAATAAAGAATGCAGGTGGTATTTTTTTATACTATTTTTTTGTCTTGCATGAAACGCTCAGAATTAGTTCAAGTATTGCTAGCACCAGAGAAAATTGTCATATAGCAAAGGAAAACTCTTTCAGCTTAATAGCAGAGGCTTTGTGTGGAACAATTAAGAATAGGTGGAAATGATTGGAAGATAAAGCGTCTTTCTTAAATTCTATTTTTATCATTTTTTCCCTTAAGTCCCTCATTGGTTCTAGTTGCATTTAGGATTAAATCCAGATTTTCCATGGCCATCTTTCTGTCTGGATTAAATTTTTTTAAGTTTATTTTTGAGAGAGAGAGAGAGAGAGAGAGAGAGAGAGAGAGAGGCAGGCAGAGTGAGAGAGGGAGATACAGAATCTGAGTCGGTTCCAGGCTCTGAGCTGTCAGCACAGAGCCTGATGTGGGACTCGAACCAACAAGCCGTGAGATCATGACCTGATCTGAAATTGGATGCTTAACCAACTGAACTACCCAGGAGCCCCTCTGTCTGAATTTTAGACTATATACTGTTGACAAGCAATTTAAACGTCAATTTTTTTGTTTCCACCCCAGTGTATTTCTCCCCCCCAAAAAGAAAGCCAATTTCTGTCTCTGTCGGTATGGGCTTTACTTCTTCTCCAGAAATATGCCCCTTTCCTTAGCTCCTTCATATTCTGTCCTGTATACAGTATATCAGCTCACATGTTCAAAACATGTTGCTTTGTAAATCCTCTTGGTTAGGTGTGTGTATTATTATTTCCTTTGGGGGATAACTAGTTCTGTTTTCTTTGTATTCCTCTAAAGTGTTGACTAGAAAGTTTTTCAGGTAACATGTAGCTAAATAAATATAGTTTGAGTATTATTTATTCTGAAACATTTGTGAGATTCAAATTGTGAGTACATTTCCAGGTGATTGGAGGACACATGTATTTGGTGTCACTGATTTTATAATTTAAATGAAAACAATGTGAGCATGTATGAAGTAAAGTGGATTCTGATTTTATTTTGTCTGTCCCTTAATTTTCAAATAAATGGTTTTTAAAAACTTTTATGTGTGCTTGAATGCACATTACAATTTTTTTAATGTATTTTTTAATGTTTATTTTTGAGAGAGAGACATAGAATGTGAATCAAGGAGGGCCAGAGAGAGAAAGAGACACAGAATCTGAAGCAGGCCCCAGGCTCTGAGCTGTCAGCGCAGAGCCTGACACGGGGCTTAAACTCACGAACCATGAGGACACTTAACTGAATAAACCATTCACATGTTCCAAATGTATTCTTCTTTTAAAATCCCAGTATAGTTACCATACAGTGTTGCATTAGTTTCACATGTCCAGTATGATTCACCAATTGTTCACATTACTTACTGCTCATCACGATAAGTGTACTCTTCATTCTCTTCCCTATTTCACCCTTCCTCCCACCCGCCTCTCCCCTAGTAACCATCAGTTTATCCTCGGTAGTTACAAGTCTTTTGTTTGTTTGTCTTTTTTTTCCTTTGTTCCTTTGTTTTGTTTCTCAAGTTCCATGTATGAGTGAAATCATATAGTATTTATCTTGCTCTGCCTGGCTTATTTCACTTATGCTCTCTCGATCTATGTGGTTGCAAATGGCAAGATTGCATTCCTTTAATGGGTGAGTACAAATCCATTGCATATATATACCACGTCTTCTTTATCCATTCGTCTGTGGATGGACACTTGGGCTGTGTCCATAATTCGGCCATTGTCAGTAACGCTGCAGTAAACATAGGGGCGCATATATCTTTTCAAATTAGGGTTTTTGTGTTATTTGGATAAATATGAGTAGTGGAATTAAAACTTTTATTTTAATCACATCTCTCTCTGATGAGATGATATTAAAAATACCCAAACTATGGAAGTGATGGGACAGCTAATGGGGTATTGGAAATAATATTCTCGGAGTGTGATGATCATGTGATTTTGGAACTCTACGTGTAGGGTCACTTCTGGCAACAGTTTAGAGAGTAATGCTTTGGCCAACTAGAGTGACAGTAGAATCTGGTGAGGTTACCTTTTTAGAGATTTCATGTAACTTAGTCTTGGTAAAGATGTGAGGGAGACCTGCTTTTATTTTTATCTACTGAAGTTAAATTCTAAGATGCTAAATCCACTACTAAAATTGTGAGCTCTCTCATTGACAGTGAATGTATCTAGACAGATGATGAGCTTGTAAAACACCAGGATTACAATTCAAAATAACAGCATCAGTGTGGACAGATGTAAAAGGATGTACAGACGCAGTGTTTGAAAAATCACTTGCTGAGGTCAGGTTGGAAAATACATTGTATTTATACTGTCTTGACTCAGTAATAAGTCATGGCCAAAAGTAAGCTTACTCTTGAGCTTACTCGATGATGATAATATTAATAAAGAGCAATTAATTATGAACTTAATCCTTAAAGTCGCTTCCTATGGTATAATTATGAATATTTATACATGAGATTAAGGCCTATAGAAAAGAAGTGAGTTGCTTAGGTCATACAGTTGGTAAGCATCAGAGTTAGGATTTGAACCCACTTCTCATTGACTCTAAAGGCCAATATCTTAAAATACTGCTGTTTCAGGAAATAGAAAATTAGTCATGAACAATTATCATCATGTAGAAATTAGGGATTCCTTGTGATTTTTGAATTTTAATGAGTTAGTGCTGGTAAAACTGAAGTACATGTGCTCTTTGTAATATCTGCTGACTTAGTTGACATGGTCTGGTGTGAAGGGGTGATTACTAAACTTGCAGAAAGGAGAAAGGTCAAGTGTGAGGCAGTTTAGGAACAAAGCATAAATCCTCTTCTTTGAGGAACTCTTGGGGCTGTGCTGCTTTTTTTCATTAGATTTTCTTTGAGACAATGCCTGCTAATAATCACTCTTCACTCTATTAATAGCCATACTACTTGAGCATTTACTTTAGGCCAGATATTGCATTAAGTGCTTAAGATATGTTTTCTCATGTAATATTTTCCTTTTTTTTTTTTCTCATTGGATATTTTCAATGACCCGCCAGTGTAGATACCATTAATGTTCCCATTTCACAGATTAGGAGCTGGGGGCAAAGATTTAAATGACTTTTTCAAGATTGCACATCTCATTACTGACTGAGTCAAATTATGTCTAAACATCACGATGATGTAGTCTGTATGATTAGCAATGGATAAAAGTGCTTCTTGCCCTTTAAGTATTCTACATAATTTTATACATGATATTGTACAAGCATTAGTAGATGGCTTTGAAGCCCCAATCAAGGGATGGCTGCAGTATTATGTGGAAGGACACAATAGAAAACCCATGTGTTGTTACTGATTATAATTATTTTTAGTTTAGTTGGAAACATAGTTGAGTTCTGGCAGAGGACATTCTTTGTGAATCATTTCTTTCATCCGTAAACTGGAATAAATAATGCTGCACCTGCCCTCCAGGCAGGGCTGAACAAGATAGCGTCTTTGACTAAATACCCAAAGAATAATACATTTCCAGTTGTGTCTCTCAGGAACTGGGGATACTGACATATGTACAAATAAGCATGACTAGGGTATAATGGCATAATGACAGCATCATGGGAAGAAATCTTTTTTTGGGGGGGCTCTTAATGTAATGTTGACATTCTAGGCAAACCTTGGACTCTGTGGTTGTTGAGGAATCTTAGGCCGAGAACAAAGGGATCATTTCTGGTTTACCACTTAGCAATGTCCCTCCTTTGAGAAACATTAGTCTCTACTTTGACAGTGGTATATTATCTTTTGCTTATCATGCCTATCTAAAAAATAATTTTAGAAGGGTATAGCAAAAAGTTATATTTAAGATAGACTCTTCAAGGAATCAAGGTTGCTTGATGATTCTTTTCAGTAGCATGGGAGATTCTTAAGGTAGAGTATGTTTATGGCTTATTAAATAAATCCTTTATTAAACTAATAGTTCTGTGAGTTGTTTATCATTAAATCAAGTTCATTTTTGTTGTGTCCATTTTTACAGGTTAATATGGGCCATCTTGTTTCTCAAATATTGACCAGGCCATTCTGAATTATTATTCTGGAAACCAGCAATACATGTGGCTTCTTTAGATTTAATACACTTGATTCAGTAGTAATTCCAGGCATGTCAGGTGGATGTTATTATCTGAATAGCTGTAAAAATAAGTTAATATTAATTAGCATAATTGTGCCTTTTTACAATCAACTTTTTTTGCTAGACTGGTAATAATAGTGCTTTCAATAAAAACGCCACCTGAGCTTTATCATTCTTTCTCACCGGATAGCTCTTTACTCTAAAATCGGGATGGCCTCTCAACTCTGAAACACCTCTGACTTTCCAGAAGGGCTAATCTAATGTGAAGCTGACTAACTCCTTTTAACATTTTCCCACTTTATGGCCAATGCAAGAAAACATTTATCGGCCTATTGTTCTTTGAAATGCTTGCAAAGAAACCACAGAGTAAGAACGAAGAGACTGTAACAACCCTTAGCATGCCTGGGGGATGACTTGTTCTTTAATATTTGTGGAGTCCTGTGTCAAGAGTGAAAATGTCTAAAAATAAAGTGCATTTACACAGAATCTCTGGAGTAAAGTGCAAAGAGTTTGTGCAATAGGAGCCCAGATGAAAAAGTAAATGGTTGACACCTGCAGCGCAGCTGTTACCAGGACTACGGTGGGAGCTTTCTGGTTAACTCTGTGCCATCTTCATAGTTGCCATGAATTGGTGTTGGAAACTAATTTCCTTTGGTCTTTTAGTTGTTGCCCGTAACTCCTAGTAACCCATTTGTTGGTGAGCTGTTTCTTCATTACTGGCCTTCTAAAGCATTGACTTAATCCATCAAGGTGTGATCTAGTCTGTTTAGCACTAGAGTCAACTTCCAAGTGGTAGGAATCAAATCCCTCTGCTGTTACATATCTAGGCTTTTCTCCTGAAATGTGGCATGGGGTGCAAAATAGAATCTAGGAGTGGTGTGTGCAGTATTTAATATTTACTGATGAAGAGGATCCACGAATAGGAGAAGGGACAAGCCAGAGGTATGGGATAGACCCCTTTTCTTCCAGTTGGTTCCTGTTCTCTTAGATGGTACTCCAGTTCTCCACTTCTTCCATAGGAGTAAAATATGAAAACTAAAAGATGGTGTGCTTGCTGTAACATCCTTCATTTCTCTATGTCCCATTTTCAGTCCATACTTCTGTCATTCCCATCACCATGTTTTCCCAGGTCTTTCAACTCTCCCCATATCTTATGTTTCTCCTTTACCATGCATCTCAAAGGTTTTCCTCTATTAGTGGAATGTCAGCTATTTTGAAACATTATTAGAAAGAATCTAACTAAATGAGCTGGTATGAGTCTGCAGCTGACGTTTGACCAAAAAAAAAAAGAAAAGAAAGAAAAAGAGAACCATGGAATTGTGAGTATTGAGTGCCAAGTGGAGTGATGCTCTTATTTATTTATACAAAATATTTATTTATTTTTGAGAGAGAGAGAGAGAGAGAGAGAATGAATATGAGCAGCAGAGGGGCAGAGAGAGAGGGAGAGAGAGAGAATCCCACACAGGCTCCATGGAGGATGGAGCCTGATATGGGGCTTGATCCCATGAGCCATGACCTCATTACCTGAACTGAAATGAAGAGTCGGTTGATTAAATGACTCAGGTACCCATGAAGGGGTACTTTTAAAAGGAAGATATTTTATTTATAAGCAAACAAAGTAGATTTTCTTTTGTTTAAATTGTATGTTAATGCAATTTTAATGTCATATTCTCTACCCCTGGACATTTTTTACTTTGATACCTATCTAATCTTAATATTTGAAAATAGAGTTGCTAGATTGAGCAAGCCTAGGGACATAGGTCACTTCTGCACAAATCTTTGCTTCATTGGGGGCAGCCATAGCCAGACTATTGTCGGCTTGGTTGCACTGTCTCACCTGCTCCTAGAGATGCTTATCCTCACTCATCAGGGATGGGGACCTGACATAGACACATCAGAAGAGCATGCTTTTACCTGTAATGAACTTTTAAAGTTAAAAAAAAGTGTTTTCATCAGTGTGGTAGTAGTTATATAATTTACACAGGATTGTGAAAAGTAAATGATAATTTGTAAGTTAAAAAATAGACGTGCTGTGAAGATCTCTTAAAGTTGAGTCCACTTGTCTGCAAAACCAGTGTGTCCTACGGGAGAGTGAGTATCTACAGAGAAAGTAGGTTTTCAGTTAGTGGGGTCAGAGGGTAGAAGCTCTGTGAGAAACTTTGAAATTTTATCAGAAGAAGATTTTTGGCAATGAAATTCAAGGAAAGGTCATATTACTGGACTTTTTGATAGTTATTTTAAATTTCTTTTACATTATCTAACATCAAATGCTTTTGATAGAAGATTGAATTCAGGCTATAATTTTCTACCTTGGTAGTCTTAAATATCATCATTTTAGATCTAGTTCAATTTTCTCAAATACTAAGACATGTAGTTTCTGCTTTATTTATAGGTAGAAGAAGAACCAGGGTGATGAATACATTTGGATTTCTGCTTTTCCTATTTTGTAGTGCAAATGAAAATTTTCTTTTCAAAATGGTGTGTCTAGTTGTATCCTTGCAAAGTGCCTTTTAAGCAAATAAGTTTGAATATTCATTTTAATATTGTTTTAACACTATATGGCCTCTGAGCTGTTAAATCTTAAGTTTATAAGTATAGCCTATACCCTTACAGTTGGACAGTAATTATAGTGACATTTCAATGTCATATCCTTGCCTTTGCATACTGCATGCAAGCTATATTTTGGGATTTTTTTTTTAAGTGTAAGGTATGTTGCAGAATGACTTTGACACTACTTGTCTTCTTGGACTAGCTATTTTATAAACAGTGTGGGGTTTGAACTCATGAACTGTAAGATCATGACCTGAGCGGAAATCAAGAGTTGGATACTTAATTGATTGAGCCACTCAGGTGCCCCTAAGCTTTACTTTTGAATGACCTTGCATTGAAAGACAAAAAAAAAAAAAAAAAAAAAAAAAAAAAGAATTTCTGTCATGCATGTTGACCTAGTGTTGAGACCATGCTCAGCTAGTTACTTTGTACTTGGTCCTAAATGTTTAATAGGACACATCTAGCCCTCTCTAGGGATTAGGGTAAATTGTGGCCAGAAGTTGCGGAAGTTACATTCACATGCCAGTGAGCTGTGGTCAGCTTCTCCCTAAAGGTTCTAACCCCATTAGATAACTTCCTCTTTGGAAAGTTGTGGAGCATAGAAACTTCTAAAGAAGGGGCCTGGCTGCAAGAAGAGAATGAGGAGTTTTCTTGCTCAGAGAAGCCTCCTTGCATCATAGTTGGCCATGAATAGCCCTTTCCTCCTGTGGCTCAAGCCCAGCCCACCCTTTAGTGAGAGACTATGGGAAGAGACAGACGCTCACTGGTGCCGTTTGGAGCCACCTGCTCATTCTTTCATGGTGCTCCTTGCAGGGTGAATGCTGTCTCCTCCTTGATCAGGTATGGTGTCATTGTTTTGAGAGTGATTAGAGACTAGAGGATGATGATGGTGTATCAGGCTATCTGATTTATGCAGACATACAGTTTGGAGGTGCATAACTTAAAATGATCTAGAAGTTTCTTAGTGGGATCAGACAGCAGGCAGGCATAATGATTTTGACACAGGATTAACCAAAGTCAGGATATGAGAGCTTGAAAATATACTTGTTTAAGGATGAGACATTAATGAGATGGATACGCTTTAAAAAAGAAACATGGGAAGAGTCACAAAAGTTGTATTTCCTTTGCTGTCCCCTAAGATGCCACCATCTCATATTTGGGTTATTGTAGTGGCCTCCTAACTAAGCTCCCTATATCTATCCTGCCCCCTGGAGGCTGGCGTCTGTACCACTGAAAACCCAAGTCAGGTTTTGCTAATCTTTCCAAACTTTCCATGGGCTTGGCATCTCATAATGAGTGAGACCGAGAGTTTTTACTGTGGCTGCCACGGCATTCCGGAGCCTGCCCCTTGTCCCCTCCTGCCCTCATCTTGCATTACACTTAGGCACTCCACTCAGGACCTTCTGTTCTCTTTGCTTCCCCTTGAGTATGCCATACCCTCCTCAGAACCTTTCTGCATACATACCCCTTTTACTGGAACATTATTCTTTCAGATTTCCTCATTACTCACTTCTTCACTTTATTCCCATCTCTGTTCAAATAGCACTTTCTCAGAAAGGCTTTTGTGGCCATGGTACCTAAAATAGCACACTCACACCACCCCCCCCCATCACCCTTTAACCACTTGCCCTGCCTTCTTCATAGCACTTATCACTACCTGTCATATTCTATTAGATTGAATTATGTGAAATTTTTTTCTGTGAGTCAACACAGTAGAATGTTGGCCATTTCATATGATTCAACTTAAAGTACATTTACTGATTTATTTTTATTCTAATCTGAAATACATTTATTAATTTGTTTATTCTTTTTATTCTTGCTCCTGGAACTAAGATTTAAACTCTGTAAGTCCAGGGTTTAGTTTTTTTTTGGGCAACATACCCAGTGTCTGGAGTATAGTGAACACTTAGAAAAGCTGTATTGAATGAATAGAAAGAAGGAAGAAAAGCCAGGGAAATTTGTTGATACTGAAGAGAGAAAATGTATCTGGAAAGTGATTTGGGCTTAGAGATTCTAGAAAAATATGATTGGAAGAGCTTGTGAAAGTCTAGAAAATGGAAAGACTTATTTGGATCGACGTGAAGTGCACTGTAAAGTTTCTATGTAACTGGAGCTTTGGGCTTTGTATGGACCTTAATTATTTTTTTTTCCATGTGGTTTTCTGATAGGGATTTATCTTGCCACTTGCTCTAAGTTGATTTTTACTAGAGGAAAGAGCTTATTTTTTACCCTGGGTTCTAGAAATATGGCTGATAATCTTAATACCATGCCTTGTTCACACACTTAGAAATACTAGATAAATTAAACGAGCTCTTTCGTACATATTCAATCTTAAAAGGAAATAAGGGCATCACCAGGGGTCAGAAATAAAGATGGAATTAAAAACCTAAATGATAAATATGTGAACTGATACTATGACTGCTCTTGGGAAATTGTAGTCTCTCTAAAGTGAGGGCTTGAGGTTTAACCACCATGGGGAGAAAGGAAATGAAAATTGCGATTCTGTGGGTTGGAACAGAAATCTTCAGCACAAAGTTATGACCTTTGAAATGAAGACCATTGAAAAAAAATCCACCATCAGCACAGGAGAGATAAGAAAGCTGTGTCTTAGAAAATAATGTTTTCTCCAAAGGTATATCACTGTGTATTTGTACCTAATTTGGGCTTGGGATTTAAATCTTTATTATTTGTGTATAGAAAAAGAATCACAACTTGAGAAATAAACCCAAAAGAAATTAATCCAGGCCATTGATAACTCTGAGACATGACTATACCTTATATACCATAGTATAATATCAAAACAGAGTTTGAGATTGGTAAATTGTGTGTATATAGATTTTTGCCATCTTATCACATGTATGGATTTGTATAACCACAATTAAGATTCAGAACTGCTCTGTCACTATGAAATATTCCAATACTATGCTTTTGTAATCACATCCACTCCCTTCCCCCTCAGTCCCTTAACTAATTTGGCAACCACCTAATTTGTTTCTCATATCTATAAAATTTTATTGCTTTGAGAATGTGGTTGTACTGATTTACATTGCACCAACAATGTATGAAAAATACAGTTTTTCTGCATCTTTGCAAGTATTTGGTAGTCACTATTTTTAACTTTAGCTGTTCTAATGAGTGACTAGAGATATCTCATCATATTTTTACTTTGCATTTCTCTAGTTGAGGATATATTAGTTTTCTCTTGCTGCTGTAACAGATAACCACCCACTTTGTGACTTAAAGCAATACAATCTCATTATCTTATAGTTCTATGTATCACAAGTCTTACACAGGTCTCAACAGGATTAGATAAAGGTGCTGACAGAGTGTTGTTCTTCCTGGAGGCACTAAAAGAGAATCTGCTTCCTTCCCTTTTCCAGCTTCCATATTTCTTGGTTTCTTACCCCCTTCCTCTGTGTTCAAAGATCCATTCAGGCCTCTTTTGACTTAGGGTTCCACTTTTAAGGACTTTTAAAGGCTTTTAAAAACTCTTGAGATTATTTAGGGCCTACCCAGGCAATTCAGGATAACTGCTCTATTTTAAGATTAACTAAATAGCAAACCTTAATTCTCTATTCCCGTGCAATGTAACATTTTCGCGGGGTCTGGAGATTAGATGTGAACATCTTTGGAGGGCCATTAGTCTGCCTCCCATAGTTCGTGATGCTGAGCATCTTTTCATGTGCTTGTTTGCCATCCATATATCTCCTCCGGTGAAGTGTCTATGTCTTTTGACCATTTTCTAATTGGATTGCTTGTTTTATTACTATGGAGTTTTGAGAAGGTTTTTCTTTTCTTTTCTTTTCTTTTTTGGTATTTTAAAAATTGTAGTTGTGGGGCACCTGGGTGTCTCAGTCGGTTGAGAGTCCGACTTTGGCCAGGTCATGATCTCACAGTTTGTGGGTTTGAGCCCCGCGTCGGGCTCTGTGCTGACAGTTCAGAGCCTGGAGTCTGCTTCCTATTCTGAGTGTCCCTCTCTCTCTAGAGCGCCTCCCCTGCTCATGATCTGTCTCTCAAAAATAAATATATGTTAAAAAATTTTTTTAAATTGTAGTTGTGGGTCTTATAATATTTAGTTAACAAACATTCTTCTCAGTCTATAGCTTGTGTTTTCATCCTTGTAACAGGATTATTCACAGAATAAAAGCTTTTAATTTTGATGAAGTGCAAGTTATTGGTTTTTTTTCTATTTTGGATATTGCTTTTGGTGTCATTCTGCATTTCAGTAAGATCTAAGCCCTGAAGATTTTCTCCTGTTACCTTATAAAAGTTTTTATGGTTTTACACTTTATATTTAGACCTACAATCTATTTTAAGTTAATTTTTTAGTAAATGGTAAGGTTTGGATCAAGGTTCTTATGTTTCTTTCTCACCTATGGATATCTATGGGATTGTTCTAGCACCTACAGTATTTCCTCCGTTGACTGGCTTTTCAATCTTTGGTAACAAATAAATTGGTCATATTTTTTTGAAAAGACAAGATTTCCTCCACTGTCTGGCTTTTCAATCTTTCATAACAAATAAATTGGGCATATTTCTTGGAAAAGGAATTGCTTTATTCCTTAAACAAGGAGAAATATCATGAATTGTTAAGTTTAAAAAAGTATTTATTTACTTATTTATTTAAAACGCTTATTTTTGAGATACACAAGTGGGGGAGGGGCAGAGAGAAGAGGAGAGAAGATCCAAAGAGGGCTCCACTCTGACAGCAATGGGCCCGATGTGGAGCTTGAACTCATGAACTAAGAGATCATGATCTGAGCTGAAGTTAAATGTTCAACTGACTGAGCCACCCAGGTGCCCCATGAACTTCTAAGTTTTAATATGAGTAAGGGCACAATAGTATGTTGTCTGTTAATTTTTTATTGTATTGAAATAGTTCATGATAACAACATATAAAGGGCATTTGCATTCTCCAAGTCTGAAAATATTGGGAGAATTGGGGATGGTGTGGTGATAAGAAAATCACACTGGATTGGAGATTAATAGCTTTATGACTTTGATAAAAGTTATTTCCTTCTCTGGACTTCAGTTTTACTTTCTGTGAACCAAGAATGCTCTTCTAGATGACCTCCTAGAGCCCCTTGTAACACTAATGCTCAAAGAATGTGATGAGTACTTATCACTGAGTTTATAACAAGAAATGAGGAGAGCCATCCAGGCTGTCATTCTTGCTTATAGTGTAAAGAATCAAGTAGAGGCTGCCTTATTAACTAGAAATTCATAGGTAACAAAAAGCCTTCTATATCTGCATACTTATAGCTAATTATAACAGTATAGGAGTATCATTATATAAAATGAAGACTGCATTTTAAGAAGATCTCAGACTAAATGCAATGTAGTATTCGGAAATAGAAAAAAGATATTAGTGGAAAAACTGATGAAATCTTAGAAAAGCCTTAGTTCATAGCATTATCTTAATGTTAATCTCTTAAATTTGGCAACATACCATGGTTTGTAAGACATCGGTTTCAGTGGAAGCTAGGTGAACAGTATATGAGAATCCTCTGTACTATCATTGCAACTGTGCTTTTAAATTTAATTATTCCTAAATAAGAATCTTATTAAAAAATTTCCCAGGTGGTCACCTAATTTATTTGTACATTAGATTTTGAGATGTATTCCTAGGGTACTCTTTAAAAGAGCAATTTCTCTGGCCTTAACCTAGAATTGATAAATAAAAATTTCTGGGTTGGAGATTGGATTCTACTCTTTAAAAAAAAAAAATCTCTCGGTGATTGTCATGTACACTGAAATATGAGAATCTTAATTTAGAGCTTTCTTTGGAAAATGCAATGGAACTTATTTAGGCTTTGGCCCATAAATGCCAATCTGTAAACTGATACAGGGGTGTTATAAAATTTTCACTAGTCTATACAGCACAATGAAGGGGGAATAAAAATCAATCAGCTTTTGACATGGCAGCATGCGTTTCTCTGTTGACTGGCTCCTCAGTGAAACAACAGTAACTGGTGAAACTTTTGTAAAAACCTAATGATTTAAGTCTGGAAGTGTCCTGAGGGTATATAGCAAATAGAGAAACACGTATTCAAGGAAATGGACTAGAGTAGAGTTTGTGGCATTTAAGCCATGACATACTCCCCTTCTGCCCCATCAATTTATCCTAACAGATCATGCATTCCAGGAAGTTGCAATCAAAGCTTAGGACTCCCTCTCCCCCAAGCTTCCAATTTGGGGCTACAGAATCTCCCCTGGAGGGATAGTCCACCAGCATTTCTAATCCTCCCTCCCTCCCACACGCCCCCCAGTTCTGTGTTGTACAAGTCTGTTTGCCCCAAGAGGACTTAGAAGTCTGAAGCACTCATCCCCATCTTGTAGGATAAAAGTTTGACCTCAGGCATGGCAGACTAAGGATAATAGGCTCCAGTCATCACACCAGTTTATAGCAGAGTGTTTCCACACCAAGAGAGACAAGCCTAGAAGATCAGGGGCTATTGTTCCTCTTCAGCACCCTGCTTGTAAAAGTGGGGCCACTCTGAAAGAAACAGGCCACTGTCTCTTCCCACTGATCCAGAGCAAGTGTTACAGAGATTTTTCTCAAGGGTAAAGGCAGGTATAGGACAGAAAACTGTATAGTTCTCCCCAAGGAAGAAGACTGCTCCCTCCATGATAACAAAAAGAGAATTTTTAGACCAGCTAGATGTTTTACAGAGAGTACCAGAGAAACATGAGTCCTCCTGGGCTTGCAACAAGCCTTAAAACTCATTTCAAATACACCTCTAGAAGAGGCCTAAGTTTAATCAGTTTAGATTGTGGAGCAATTTATCCCCCAGGCATTGTTGAAAACAATCCAGTAATCATCCAGCAATTAGCAGAAACCCATAGCCAAGTATTTTACCCAAAAACTTAGAAATCAGGGAAAGGAGTAGTCAAAGGGAGTCATACTGAAATTGTCATTGCAAGGTGATTGCGAGTGTGTCCAAGGCTGTGCCCTCTGAAGAGACAGAGGTTGCAAACTGCAGAAGAAATAGACTTCTCTGAAACAGTCCAGCCAAATTAGGAAACAAAGCAAGCAAACAACAATCACAAGTCCCAGGGCATTGGACTCAGTGTTCAAAGTTACTGGAAAATACTGTCTAAAATGTCCAGTTTTCGGGGCGCCTGGGTGGCTCTGGGTGCTTTGACATTTTTGCTCCAACTTTGGCTCAGGTCAGATTTCACGTTCGTGGGTTCGAGCCCTGCATCAGGCTCTGTGCTGACAGCTAGCTCAGAGCCTGGAGCCTGCTTCCAGTTCTGTGTCTCCTTCTCTCTCTGTCCCTCCCCCTCTATGCTCTGTCTCTCTCTGTATCAAAAATAAATAAAACATTAAAAAATTTTTTAAAAATAATAAAATGTCCAGTTTTCAACAAAAAATTACAAAGCATGCAAAAAAACCCACAAAGTGACCCATAGACCAGAGAAAGGAGACAAGAGAAATTGCATTTGAAAGGACCAAGATGTCAGATTTACCAGACAAAGATGTCAAAACAGCTATTATAAATATATTAAAAGAACTGAAGAAAATCAGGCTTTAGAAATGAAAGGAAGGTATGATGACTGTATTTCATCAAGTGGAAAATGCCAATAAAGGGATAAGAATTATTAAAAAAGAACCAACTAGAAATTCCAAACTTGAAAATTAAAATAACCTAAGTGAGAAATTTACTAGACGGGTTCAACAGATTTGATCTGGCAGTAGAAAAAATCCATAAAGATACATTGATAGAGATTATGCAATCTAAAGAACAGGAAGAAACAGTAATGAGAAATAAACAGAACTTCACAGAAATATCAGATGGCATTAAGTACAGCAACATATGCGTAGTTGGAGTACCACAGAGAAGAGTGAGTGGACTAGAAAAACAGTTGGAAGATCATAGTATCTCTTCCTTGGGAGATTGTCTCTTTTTCTGAGTGTCTGACCTTCCTACTTTACATTGTTAACATTTCCCTTTCTTTAGGGAAAAAAAACGACAGTTGTAGTTGATGGCACTTATGTTGCATGGCCTTTACCTTTGAAAATAAAATCTTGGCACTCCTATATTGACCTGAGAGTATTTTTAATGTAAAAGTTGTGTTGTTTTATAAAATCCTGAATTTGAGAACTCCTGGTTTAAGAACTAAATCTTTACTCAGTGGTCCTTGGAAACTGACAGCTTCAAGAAAATAATAACCATTAAAGTTTTAATATTAATGTTTATTTATTTTAGAGAGAGAGAGATAGCATGCACGCACAAGCAGGGGAGGGGCAGAGAGAGGGAGACACAGAATCAGAGGGAGGCTCCAGGCTCTGAGCTGTCATCAGAGTCCGATGCAAGGCTGGACCTTCTAAGCTTTGAGATCAAGACTTGAGCTAAAGTCAGATGCTTAATGGACTGAGCCACCCAGACACCCCTAATATTTTGATATTAGAAGGGTATTATAGATCTTCAGGTGCTTAGCAAAATGCTTATTACACAGTCGATTTAATAAATATGTGTTGGAATGAATGACACAAGAGGATCACAAGAGTATGACTTAGGGTGTGTGTGTGTGTGTGTGTGTGTGTGTGAGTGTGTGACACACATGTGTGCTTCTGGGTGTGTCCGGCTGGCTATGACCCCTCTGCTGTTCTCCTTTAAGATTATAGAGATACATCTAATATGTATGAGTTTACTTACTCTTTGCTAACCTTCTTTTTATGAGATTTTTGCTTTGACATATATATATATATATATATATATATATATATATATATATGTCTTCGAGTTTCAGAAATCCTCTCCTCCAAGTATTAAGAGATAAGTGGAATATTTAATACTCCCTCCTCCTTCAAGTCTGAGTCATTTCTTTTTTGTTTTTGTTGATGGTATGGCTGCTGTTGAATTTGCCTGTTTACTATTTTGATTTCCAAGTTTTCATTAAAATTCTCATGTTTCCTCTTATTCTCAGTGTCTGAAGACCTCTTAAATAATTTTATTTATTCTGTCTTACACTCTCTACGGGCATTTTTATTTCTTGGAGAGAAACCTGAATATATATTAGCTCCATAGAGCAGGTTTCAGTTTACATTTTCTATTCCATGCTCTTCTATTCCAAGACCAAGTCTTCTTCTTGTGTTGTGAACAGTTTGTTCCTTGCTGACGGGTCCGAAAATGCTTAGTAATAATTATGCCTCCTGGACCTTTGTGAAATAACCTGCTTTACTCAATTTAGCACACAAGTGGTTGAGAAACCCCTGTGGTTTCCCTTGTTGGAAATATGCGTGTAGGAGGATGCAGTGCCTGACAGCGTTTCAGAGCTTGGGCTCTGGGACAGCATCTTGTCTCCGTTGCTGTTTCAAGAGTGCACCTTTGATGTGGCTTCACAGTTTTGAATTTACCAGCACTTAAGACTAAGGAACAGAACTGCAGTATGTTGGCCCATCATGTTTGACGGAGGCAAAACATCAGTGCCAGGAAAATGACTGCTAATCCTCTTGGTAATGCAAGGAGAATTGACCACAGACTTAAAAGATTTAAAGTTGCAAGAAAGTAGGATTATTTGTTGACTCAAAAGTCTCCCATAACCTTCGTGCCGGCTTTGGCAACTAAGTTAACTGTCTTTGAAGACCAGAACCGTTATGATAGCCAGAGTTTTGCTTGATATCTGTTGTTCCTTTAAAGTATTTCCTGTAGTATTTCATTGTGTCCTAACGTTACCAAACCTTATATCATAGTTGCTCAAAACTACATTAATTTTTAAAGCACTTTAAATTTGCATGTCTTACTGACCCATCTGTGTCTGAAGCTCTAACATTTCAAAGTGGTTCTTTTTTTATAGATTACACAGTTTAGAAACAGATGATTATAGACCCTTTTTGTCAGAAACCAACCTTGAACAGGGCTCACAAGAGGATGATTAAAGGGAATTTATTAAACAATTAATTGACTAAGCGAGTTCCTCTTTCCCCAAACTATGTCGGCTCACGGCAGGGTGTCTCCAACCTATGCTGTCTGCATAGGTCATTTTTGGCACATAATCACTTAAACTATTATGCAACTGCTTCCATTATTAATATCTCATCTTTGTAGCTGACTGCGTCCTTGATTTTATTCTGGCCCTCAGAGTGTCAAGGTCAGAGCTGGCAGAGTTATAGGGGCTCAAGACAGAAGGACTGGGGATCATCATTCCGAGACATTACTGCTGAACTCACAGTGTAGAATGGCTTGATAGGATTATACTGGTTTCATCTGAATAATTTATTGTGACTCTTAGGAGTGTGTATTTTTTCATACATTGTTTGGTGACTTTGTCTCTTTGATATGTTTTGGTGTTTTGCTTCAGGTATGGGTTTTGTTGGTTGCACATGATGGTAATCTAACTTCAGTGGATCTGATCATTGAAAGGCCCAGACAGTAAGTCAGGACTGCCAAGATATCCCTGGGACTTTTTCTCTCTTGCAGAACTACTTTTTCCTCTCTACCAGCATCATGAAAGCAGACTCCATGCACAGGAGCTTGTTACCAACTTACATCCTTTGCCATGAGGTGTACATCCTGTTGCTTCAGAATCCTCAATAAAATGACAGCTCCTTTGTTCCAATAGTTTTAATCAAAATCTCAGGATTGAATCTCATGGAAATCTCATGTAGGTCTCATGACTATCATTGACCAAATCTCTCTGGTCAGGGGAGAGTCCTATACCAAGATTGCCCGAGATGGAGAAATGTGGTTTTCCCAAGTAAATTCATAACATCACCATTGGAGGGTGGGAGAACGAATTTGTCCCCTCTTCCAAAAAATACATAGTTTTAATTTGCTCCTACTTTTATGAACTATTCCCAGTTTTATCTGCTTTCTTTTTCTATTGAACATACATTCTCTTTCCTTTCTAGCAAGCATGTACCTTTTAGCATCCCCCAGGTCATCACCATGTTCTCCATGAACATAGGTGAGAGCAACGAGAGACCAAGGGAAAAGAACAACCCTTAAACACTGTTCATGCCGGAATCAATGGTTTCATCTGACATCTCCCAGAGCTCTGCCAAAGCCGGCCTAATTCTGACGGATGGTGTTTACCATACCATTGCTTTCCAAGCCTCAGTTCACGTTAGGCTGCCAAGTGATTTTGGAAAACTCCTCAAGAAAGGTTTTGTAAACATAATAGAGGCTGAGAGCTTTTCTTGTTTTATTTTATTCATTCAGCCTAACATTTTCTTCTCTCCCACTGACCGGAAGTTCTCTTTAATAAAACATCATGACAGTCAAATATCAAGGAATACTCTTTTACATGGAAAGAAGTTTCCAAATTACTTTCTTATAGCAACTGGAATTGAAATCAATGTCCCCCACTGTTGCTTTTGCTAATACAGTAGTGAGTTCCACCAGTGGTCAGAGTGCTTCTTCTAATGGCAAAGAAGGACTTAGAATGATTTGTCCACTCAAGATATGGGTGGCTTTCAAGGAATGGGAAGCACAGCACTAGCATAAATTTCTCCATTGCAAAAGACATATTGTTCCTTTTTATTTTTTTTAACCAAGATTGCAATATTCAGGAAATGGGGCTTATTTTTTCTTTTGGTGACTTTAATAAATAATGTCAAAAAACACAAAACCCTATTTTGGAAATGATTAAAGCCCTCAGGAAGTGTTTAAATATTTTTAGTTCACATTTCAATGTTTTATTTTAAAGCTATAGGGTTTTCTGGTGTTGTTGTTGGATTCTTAACTTTCAGAATTCATTGTTAATTAAGAACAAAAATGAACCATAAGCACACATCTACATTGTAGATAGAGCATAGACTCCCACAATGCCTGTTGTTCTTTTTTTTTTTTTCCGTTGAGGTGCTTGGGTGTTCTATGGTCAGCACTATCCAAACAATTAATGCAATAGAGTGAAAACGTCCCTTCGGCCGAAATATCTCCTTCTGAGAGGAGGCTAAACTGCCTTTAGATTGAAGAAGAGTTATGTAAGACCATTTCTGTCCAGAATGATTGGGCTGAATTCCAGATTTCTCTAATGAAACTTTGTTGAATAACTGCTATGCTTGCAGCTGGGGAAGTATTCAAAATCAAGTGTGGATTCTTGCTGCTTGATCAACTCTTTTAAAACCAGGTTTCTAAAAGCCAGACCCAAGTGATTGTTCAGAGAAGCTGATTGAATGGGAAGTTACTTTTGGTTCTAGTAAGTGCACCATCATTTGGGATGTGAGTATCTTCATTGTTAGGGCTTTTATTAAAAGAGATCTGTCTGATAGTATGGATTTTTCCATTGGCCTTTGGGAAATAATGGTGTCTTTTAGAACTTAGAAGATCTTTTATAAATCAGGAATAAAGGGTTATTTGTCACTTCTTCTCTGAAATAATCTGAAATTTCAGGTCTCCATGTTTTCTCTTAGAATCTTGCACTGTAAAATACCTGTATTTTACCTATTAATATTTTTTAATTTAAAAATTGTTTTTTTAAATGTTTATTTATTATTGAGACAGAGAGAAGCAGAGAATGAGTAAGGGAGGGGCACAGAGAGGAGACACAGAATCTGAAGCAGGCTCCAGGCTCTGAGCTCTCAGCAGAGAGCCTGACGTGGGGCTTGAACCCACAAACTGTGAAATCATGACCTGAGCCAAAGTTGGACACTTAACCGACTGAGCCACCCAGCCACCTCTATTTTACCTATCTTTTAAGAACTTTACAACCAAGCAACTCTGATGGTCTAATCTCAGAAGAAGACATTATAGCTGACAAACATACTGCTTTATAAGAAAAGTATATTGTTAACCTTGTGAGAGGAATGATTTAATTTTGTAGTTTTCATTTCTGAATGCAAACAGTGCATCATCAACTTTAAAAAGTAATACTAGACAAATATTGGATGAAAAGAGTACTGAAGTTCTGAAGTGAATCTATCCAAGCTGCTAGAATGTGTATTATTCATTAGCGGTGAACTGCCTATACTTCTACTATTAAAATATAATCTTCTAGAGTCTCAGAATTCTCTGCTTAGGATTTGTAGACTTTTTATTGTAAGCAGAAAAAAATTGATACTAAAAACTGCAGATGTTATCAGTGAATTTACATATAATTTTTTATAATTGATATCTAATTATTCTTAGTTCTTCGATGCTTTTTTATAACTTTCAAACTACCCTGTAACTTAGTGGCTTAAAAAATAACCATTATTACTATTTTCATTATTCTTAAACATGAACTAGGGTTAGCATGCAGCTGCTTTCCTGGTGTGGCTGGTGGTCACTCTTGTGGCTATAGTCAGCTGTCAGGCCAGCCATGGCCTGGTGCTTGGCTCATTTGGGATTCCTAAATGACTGGGCTTTTCTGTTTTCACATGGTCTTTCATGCAACCTCTCCATTGATGAACCTTTTACATTTCAGCTCAGAATACTCACGAGTACAGGGGTAGAAGTTTCTAGGCCTTTGTAATGCTTGGGCTTAGAACCAGAACAGAGTTACTTCCATAGCATTTGTTGGTTAGAGTGAGCATACAGAGCCCTGTCAGTTTCAAAGGAAGAGAATGACAAGAGAATATGGTGCTCAGAAGCATCGTTTATTCAGGGCCACCAAAGTAAGAGTCTCCTGCATTTGCATATATTAATTCATTCAAATGGTATGCCTTATTTCTGTATGTTGGCATGGGAAGAGAGAGAGGCAATCATGAACTTGGATTCATATGTATTTAATTTGAGGTACTCTCAAGAAATTCAAGAAGGGATGTTGAATTAGATCCAGGAGTTTAAATCTCAGAGGGAAAAAAAGTCTTGTTCAGAGATTAAATTTGTGATTGATCATCGATGACTGAACCTGTAGGCACAAATGCGATCGCTCAGGGCCAGACAGTAATACCCTCAAAAGAGATAGGAACTTGGGACTGAGGCTTGAGGAACTGAACTTTTTAAAGCTTAAGTATAGGAACCTGACACAGAGAATGTAGGAGAAATTCAGAAGAGTAATGTTACACCAAAAAGAGAGAGTTTTAAAAAATGAGGGATTGAATGGCAATGTTAAATGCTGCAGAAGGGTCAGATAAGAGGAGCCATGACAAATGCTCGTTGCATTTATTGACAAAGATAACATCATGGCAACCTTTCCAAAACTGTCTGAATAGAGATGGTGAGGCGGGCCATATTGAAGTAACTGAAGAGTGAGGAAGCAAAGAAGGAAAAAATCAGATAATGAATGTGACTTTTAAAAGGGGTCTGGGTATGAGTAAGAGAGATGTGAAAGGTGGTTATGGGGTGAGGTGAGGTTTTTGACGGATCAGAGAGAAGAGATAACGGGGTATGGGAGCACCACTAGGAGGATTGGTTTTAGGAGGAAGTACGCTTTCTCTTTGGTAATTGCCTTAACTAGTGAGCCCTTAGTTCAGACGTGGCTACCCTTTCTAAGGTTGTATTTAAAATTTTTGTTTCATGCTCTTAATTCCTAAAGAGTAGAAATAAGAGTAATAATGCTTGTAATTATTAAGAACTGTGAAAGATCTGACTTTTGCCTCACTTATAAGCTGTTGGCTTGACATAGTTTCAGTAATGCTACCAGAAGACATGAGTCGTCCAGGTCAGTGACAAAGGACATGATTAGTCACAGCATTTCAGGCAGTGTGAGCTTTAAGTTTGTGTCATTTTCTCTTTCCCATTGCCCCCACATTCTTTGGAGGCAAAATGGAGCAGCCAAGTTGGATGGTGCACACACACTGAGGAATTGTGTCTCTGTCAAGGACCTCTGAGCTTAGGGAACCTAAATCTTTTTGAATAGGCTGCAGCAAACCTGACCAACCTTTGCCTTGGAGCAAAACATTATCATTATGATATTGGGCAGTAAATACACCTTCCGTCTGCTCCAGATGAAAACACTGTTTTTCTCTCTCTTTTCTAAGGCTCTTTGCTCTACAAACATCATTGAAAAGAGACTTCTGACCCAGAGCTTTCAGAATTTCTGCTAAGAAAAAGTGCAGAAATGTAGAAGACTTACAGAGAATTGTCTCCTAACAATATTAGATCTATTTTATAGGCAGAACCTATGTGCTAGGCATAACACTTCTTACATTTATCTTCTAGTCCAGTGCTCACAGCAGCCTAATAAAATACAGTATTAGTCATAAGAAAATACCACAGACTTGGTGCCTAAGACAATAGATACTAATTTTCTCCTATGTCTAGATAGAGACTAGGTGTGTAATTTCAAGGTATTGGCATGATTTGTTTTGGTTGAGGCCTCTCTTTTTGGCTTTCAGATGGCTTCCTTCTCACTGTGTCCCCACAGGGCTTTTCCTCTGCTGGCATGCCCTCCTGGTGTCTCTTTGTCTTCTTATGAGGACACCAGTTGTATTGGGTTAGAGGGGACCCATTCTTACGAGCTCATTTAACCTTACTTACCATTTTAAAGGCCCTATTTCCGAATATAGTCACATTTAGGTTAAGGCTTCAACATAAGAGTTTTTGGGGGACATAATTCAGTCCATAAAAAATACTAAATGCTATGCATTACTTACTGTAACTATTTTTCAGATAAGAAAATGGAGGCTTTGAGAATTTAAGGCACTTGAACAAGATCACACAGATCAAAGGGGTGCAGTGGGCTTTGAACTGACTCCAGGCCGTGAGCTTCACCACTCTCCTTCAGAGCAGGAGAGAATACAGTGTATTCTTAGGCATTTCTGGGGGAAGAGTGATTTCTTAGCTTTTGAATCACCATCACTGATCTTGTGAAAGAATATTGCAGTATGTGCCACACAGTTTATTAGTCAGACTTGCTACGGAATGCTACTATGGCCAGGTGCCAAGGGTCCATCAATCAACAAAATCAATTCCCTCACCTCATGAAGGGTATGCTTTTGGTTTTATGTGAAAGAGTTTTACTATTTCCCTTTATCTTCTCCCAGTTTTTAATATTTATATTTTCTGTATAACTGAAAGGGAAAGGGAACTTTTCCTAAATGTTAACCATATGTTAAGCATATCCACTTATGCAGTATTATCTCATTTAACAATGATGGCGTATTAGTATGTATGAGAGTCTTTCCCACTTTAAATCTTTAGTGATGATTGTAGAAACCTATATATCTATTTTTTCTGTTAAAACTTTGATTGCAATTTCAACTCTGTAGGTGTGATTATGTACTTATAAAGAATGTATGCCTGTGTGTATGTACCTCTGTATGTCTATATATTTGTATATTTTTCTCTTTTTGTGTCAGAAAATAGGTGATCAATACAAAGAGTGAAGTTATTATAACACAAATAGCCATCTTCAAGCTTACAGTCATGGGTAACAAAGTTGGAATTAGTCAGTTTAATAGAGTTGACATACGTCCAGAAAGGACAGCTAAGGATTAAGGGTGTCAGATGGCACTGATGATAAAAGGAGTTTGGGGGATTGTTTGACAACAGAATCTAAAACCAGCACCACTCTTGAAGTTATGTTTTGGGGAGCTCTCAGTCTGGTTTCTTCTGGTTCCAGCCGTTTTTTTTTTTCTAGCTGCTGGCATCTGTGTAGGTTTTGTCTACATCTGATTTTCCATGCAGTGTAAAAAAGGATTGTTTCACATTCATTTAAAAGAAGACTCTTTCTTAATTATAAAATTAAGTGACTATATTTTAAGATACCTTCTCTACATTTGCAAATGTATTAGGAGTCAAGACACAGTACATTAAAGCTCACATTTTTGTGAAGGTTGATCCCAACTGACTTTATCCTTTGGGTTTTCTGGGGCACCATATTTTATTTATTTGAGCAGCTGTGATTTGGAATGCATGATTCACTGGTACTTGACTGTAATAGCTCTCCTCTCTTGAAGTCTGCTACTTTTGTATAGTCCACAACTGGGAATTAACAAGTTAACCTTTGCTGTCACCAGATATGACAGGGATACGAAGAAAGAGATTTCTCAGCACAGTCAATTTAAAGAATTCTTTTCATGTCAATAAAAAGCCAAGTCATAATATTCATCTGGTCTGATTTTTTAATAAATAGCTTTTGAGGTTTTTATTCAAATAATAGATAAAACTGACATGTAGACTATTTGCCTTTATATATTCTCTTCTATTTCCTGGATTTACTATTATGGTCTGCTGTGTTGTTGTTTTTCCTTGGTTTGTTAAATCTTCATATCCATATACTGATTAATTAAAATTTCTGGTTGGTGTGCTGTAAGAGACTTTGGCTAATAGATGTTTAAAATTCAACCTCAGTCAATATGTACGGCTCTAGCCAGAGTTTAGGGTTATCAAAACAAAGCTTATTCAGAAAGTCACTACAATAGGGGCGCCCGGGTGGCTCAGTCGGTTAAGCTCAGGTCAGGATCTCATGGTTCATGGGTTCGAGCCCCACGTCGGGCTCTGTGCTGACAGCTCAGAGCCCGGGACCAGCTTCTGATTCTGTGTCTCTGTCTCTCTGCCCCTCCACTGCTTGTTCTCTTTCTCTCTCTCTTTCTCAAAAAGAGTAAACAAGAAAAAAAAAAAAGAAAGTGGTTACAATAATAGAATTGCACTTTGTTGCAGTTATAAAACAAACATTAAAACATCAGTCGCACAGTGGTTGAGAGTTTGAACTCTAAAGCTCGGTGACACAAGGTAGAGTGCCTCTGTCACTGTGTGATCTTCTCCAAGTTGCTTAATTTCTCAGTCTCAGTTTCTGTATCTATAAAGTAGAAAAAATAATCTGACCTATCTCCTGGGGTTCTCACTGTATTTAAATAAGGTGATATGGATAAACACCTTGGATAGTATTAGGGTGCTAACTAAATAAAAGGGAGCTTCAAATTACTAGTATTATGAAGTAGAGCCCTGGAGAGTGGCCTTGTTAGAATTCAGTGAACCAAGCTGGGTTCTTTGCAGGTCTAATGATTGACTTTTATCATTGCTCCTAGATTTAATCAGCTCACAGTCTCTGTGAGAAGGAATTGAACAAGCAAACTCATGAGTGACTAATGTAAAAGCCAGAAAGCTCATTTATAAGAGCGACAGAATAATTATTTTGAAGCAAGTAGTGAGGTGATTTTTTTTTTCTCCTGCAATCCCTTTTACCTGTAGTCCTGTTTGCCTCTTTGAAGTAGGTTTTGGTTTCTCTGACTCAGATGAAGACTTCAGTAGATCATAGAAGGGGAAAAAAGAAATATTAATAACCTTTGAGTTTTGCATTATGAAGTCCTGGCATAAATTCTAGGCAATAAGAAAATGCTTTCAGTCAAAGCCTGTTTGTCCTGGCTGCTGCATAATGATGGAATCCTCTCAGCTTGGGTAGAACAAAAAAACTAGGGAAGATGGAATTGCAGGAGGTATGTTGGTCTTTACACAAAGCTCCATACTGTGCAGCTTACTCCAAAGATGAGCCCCCAGGAGGTGGTGATAAAAGCCCAAAATGGTTTGGGGCTCCAAGAACAGTGAGTACCTGTGCCTTGCTTCCCAGGTAGGAATATCCTTATATCCTGAGGCGGTTTGACCCCATTTGAGTAGGGATGGTGGCCAATAGAATGGTGTGAGATGGTAGCGAAGGTCAAGAGAATCTGAGTTACCTTAGTGAGTTTCTTATGATCCCTGCAGAGGCTTAGAAAAGTGGCTTTTTTCCTTTCCAATCCAGATTACAAATGGCCACAGAGTCTTTGCTGCTTCCCATTGTAAGGCAGAATCTAATTCTCTTCCCCTCAGATGAAGGCTGATCTAATAGTTTAGCAGACCAACAGAATGCAACAGAAGAGAGCTTCAGTGACTTCCAAGCTAGCTAACAAGTTTAGCAGCTTTCACTTGAATCTCTTAGAATGCTCCCTCCGGGAAAAGCCAGCTGTTGTGGAAGAAGTGTGACCATCCTGCCCTTGCTCCAGTCCCCTGCTTAGGATCGCTTGGAAAGGGAGCAGGGGCCAGCTAGGCTCCGCCTACCATTCATCCCACCAAGACAACAGGCATGTGAGTGAGTCTGTCTTGGAATTCCAAAACAGTCAGGCCACCAGCCAGGTACCACCAGTGATTCCAGGGCAGGCAGAAGAAATACACAGCCCAGCCCTTGAAGACTTGACCCACAGGCCATACACATAATACAATGATTATTGTTTTAAGGTTTTGGGTGGCTTTCTCTACCACAATAGATAACCAGTACACAACTCTTCACATGCCCTCAGAATTGTGTAGAAATAGGTAGAGGGAGTTGTCTAACTTTGACTTAAGGAAGCTTTTTGGTCAGAAGGAAATTCACAGGCTAATTTGTGTGGAGATGATCATGTAATCCTTCCATTCAAAGAATCTCAGGGAGAAGAATGTCTATTCCTAAGTACTGACAGAAAAAAAAAAAAACCACTTAGTTGCTCATAAGTAGTGGATATCAGTGCAGACAAACGTTGATTGAGAAGAAATTTTAAAATTGCCATGATTGGTCTTTTTGGAGTTGTACAACGTGGTGGTTCTGCCAGCCCTCCGTTTGCTAAATCTCATATGCTCCAGGCAGAGATGAGAGGAGGATAAAGTGGAGAGCCTTGCTTTTACTGGGAAAATATTTATATAACAGAGGAACCCATGATTTGACTGAAAAATACCTTGAAGTGACTAAGTTTGTTATATGCTGCTAGAAAATGGGGTTTAAGGTAGGAATTAAATACAGTAATAAAAAAATGAAAAGTTTTTTTTTAGCAGAACTGTTTGCTTCTTGTGAAATCATTATTTGCCATATTAATTAAATATGTGAAATCCTACCAGTAACCCAATTAGAATGTCTTCATTATCTGATTAGCTCATCGCTTCCTGGGTCCATTTATTCTTTTACAGTGGAAGCTGTTTCTTGTGTTCGGATCTGAGCCCTCAAGTTTGCTCCAGTACATACCCTTGTTAGAAGCTAAATTAAGTAAATTATCACGGGGTCTGCACACAGATTAAAGGAGGACCTCTCTCATCAGGGCCATGATAAACACACCTGATGATTCACCTCTGCCCCACAATAGAGAACATCTCTTTATAATGATTAGAATTCTTGTGTTGTGCCCTGCACTTCATTCAGTATTGCTCTAGTATCTGTGCACTAAATAAATTATAGTAAATTCTGGCTCCCTGGTTACCTTTTATCTCTTACTAATGTGACCATTCCACTATTAATGGCAAGCTGTATCTGTAGATATATTTATGTTGTTAATTAGATTATGCTCAAGGTCTGCATGTTTTTTTGGCTTTGTTAAGATAACATCTTCTGAGGCTATCTTTTCAGATATTAGATTTAATTTACTTTGTGTTGATTTTACTAATTTAACTCATATCTCATTGTTGCCTCCATGCTCTGCCTAAGAGGATTACTCTGTTTCTAGCTTATACTGTAAGACTTTTAGTGCAATGCCAAGTGCACTGAGCAAGAAAAATCCTAATAAATAATGAAGGGGAACTATGGCATAGTTTGTCCTAGAAAATGAAAGAAAGAGAAACTTTTAATATCTCATTATGAATTTCTACTACCCAGTAATTAAGCTATAGATTATATTGTGCATTTTAGAATTAATGTTTTTGAAATAGCTCAGGGTTACTTCTGTCCATAAGTTTTGAAGGGAAAAACCTAGTCATGTGTTTATTAAATTTTTAATAAATCATTTATTAATCCCTGATTAGTATCAAGCTCCCATGGTAGGTGTTTTTTTTACAGTCTTATAAAATGTGTGTGAATAATACATAAAATATAAGGCACACAATAAGCACATGAAATGCTCAGTATCATTAGTCATCACTGAAATCAAAATTAAAATCCTAGTGAAATATGGCTCCACACCTACTAGAATGCTGAAGTAAAAAAAGACGGATGATACCAAGTGTTGGAGAAAATAGGGAACAGTCGTTTAACTATGGAAGTGTAAAATGTTACAGTCACTTTGGGCAATGTTTAGTATCCGTTAAAACTTTGAACATATATGTACTCTGTGATGCATGAATTCCACTCCTGGATTGTATTAGTTACCTGTATCAGATTACTACAACATAATGGCTTAAAGCAACAATAAATATTCATTATCTCATATGGCCTCTGGGAGTCAGGAATCCAGGGGTTGGCTTAGCTACATGGTCTGGCCACAGGATATCACCTGAGGTTTCAGTTAGTGTGTTAGCCAGGGCAGGCCACAGTCACCTGAAAGCTGGACTGGGAGTGGAAGTGCTTCAAAGATGGCATACTCTCACGAGTGATAAGTTGAGGGAGGCAGTTGGCAAGAGACCTCAGATCCTTGCCATGTGGATTCTGCCATATTCTTCCTTTGTGTGTCCTCCTAGCAGCTGGCATCCCACAGAGTCAATGATCCCAGAGAGAGCAAGGTAACAGCTTTTATGATGTATCTGTAAAAACCATGCTCATCTCTAATTTTTTCCTAATATCTTACTGATTACAGCCCTATTCAGTGCGCATGTGTGGCGTGGAGGGTAGGGATGCCACCATGCAAGAGCCTGGGTATACAAAAGCAAGGATCATTAGGTGCCATCTGGGAGGCTGCCTAATACATAGGTGTTTATCCCGAGAAATAAAAACAAATGTCCGTAAAAACTTATACAAGAATGTTCATAGGAGCTTAATTTATAATAGCCCAACTGGAATAAGCCAAATGTTCATCAACAGGAAGCTGGCTAAGCAAACTGTGGTACATTCACCCAGTGGAAATGACTCATCAATAAAGAGGAACTAACTGCTAATAAAGGCAATAATATTAATAAATCTCAAAAATATTATTCTGAGCAAAGGAAGGAAAAGCACATAGACTATGATCTCATTTATATGCAGTTCTAGAATAGACACAACTCACTTAAGTTGATGTAAATCAGATCAGCGGTTGCTTCTCATAGAGGTGGGTGGTGGATTGAGTAGGGGTGGCTACAGGGAAGGTTTCTGGTGTGGTGGAACTGTTGTGACAAGTTTGTTAAAGCCAATTCAACAGCACATTTATGTCCTGAAGATTTTACTGCATGTAAATTAAACCTCAATTAAAAATATAAGGTATGGGGTGCCTGGGTGGCTCAGCTGGTTAAGCATCTCAGCTCAGGTTGTGATTTCCCGGTTTGTGGGTTCAAGCTCTGCATCGGGTTCTGTGCTGACAGCTCACAGTCTGGTCACTGCTTCACATTCTGTGTTTCCCTTTCTCTTTGTCCCTCCTCCATTCACACTCTGTCTCTATCTCTCTCCCTCAAAAAATAAATAAACATTAAAAAAAAAAAAGATGTAATTCAAGGGTCACAGAGATAGTACATTTGTGATATGTTGTAATTGATAAAAGAGAAATTAAAACTCCGGAAATACTAAAGGGCATAGTCTTAATTTTTAAGTAAGTCAAAATAGTAATTATAGGAAAATGTTAATAATATGTTATTTTTTGTATTTATAATCCCATCATTCAGAGTAATAGTTGATTTATGTTTTTTATCTATTTTACCATCTTTTAAAATACATTTTTGGAAAATAGATGATAATGTTTTGTATTTGCAGTTTTATACACTGAGTATATATGCATGTGGTTGGTCACAGTATAAACAGTTCCTTGGATTATTAGAATTTTTTTTGAAGTATAATTTTCAATTGTTATATTCCCCTATAGGACTATGACATAATGTATATAACTATTCCTTTTGTGATGAACGTTTATGTGGTTTCTCCTCATTGAAGGAATGCAGTGGAGTTGTACATAAAGGGTTTTTCTTTGGTATTTGGTATTGTTTCTTCGTCCTGAGGTTTTAGAAATGTTCTAGATAAAAGCACATAAATCACATATTCATATTGCTTTTTAGGGGGTTTAAATTTTTGTATACAAATACAATATATTAAAGGACATTTCCTTCACTTTGGTTAGGTGCTAAGTATACTGAGTTCTTTGGCGATGTGTTTATTAACCCCTACAACTGAGAACATGGAGGTTTAATTGAGCCTTAAAGAAGAAATGGAAACTTAAGTGAATATTGGGTGTCAGAAGGCAAGGATGAGGAAAGGGTATTTCTGCGGGTCATGGCACGGCGAGCAGAGCTGGGCAATGTCAAACCCCGGGACCTGCGAGGAGTTTCTACGGAAGCTTACAGCGGCAGTTCTCAGTCTTGGCTGCATGAGTGAATCACTCCGGGGAGAGAACTTAAAAATCCCACCACCTAGCCTTAATAGACCAATAAACTCAGGATAGGTGGGTATAAAATTCAGGCATCAGTAGTTTTAAAAACTCCCCAGGTGATTGCTGTGTGTAAGCAAAATTGAAAACCGCTAGTGCAGAGTGAGATGGATTGGGTTGGGATGTAATTAGAGAGAAATCTGGAAAGATGAAGATGGGATGTAGCAGGCATCAAGCTCTAGGACAAAGTGTGGACTTTCAAGTCCGTTGAGCAGTGTTCACGTTCTTCCCTTACTACCCTGGAGTCCTTTGCCTTTCTCTTGTACTGGTGTCGCATGACTGCAAGCAAACAGGGAGCACTGTGTCTCCTTGTGGACAGGCCGCGCTCAGGGAGCCCGAGCTTCTCCCTCTCCGCGCTAAGATCTGGAAATGCCTCGGTATTCTCATTCCATATCCCCAGGGCAAGTCCTTGAGCACTTTTGATGATTGATGATGATGGGATATGAATAATGCAGCTTCCTCTCCCCTGCTCAGGACACTTTTGAGGTGTGATTTCCACCAGTGCACTCAAGGGAGCCAATCTTCAAGCTTCCTACCATCCAGGACACCAGGAGTTTGTGGCAGAATGGAAAGCTGCACACCGCTTCCTTCCCAAGGAAACAGTTCTATGAAAGAAATGTCAGCTGATATAAACAGTGGGTTTAGTGACTTAGCTGCAAGGATCTTATCTTGTCATGGACCAGTCACACTTGGTTCTCAGGTCGTAGGGGTCTCCAGGCCATGCTTTGAATAGCACAGACCTTTACAGTCTCTAGATTGCCCTGCATTAGTGAGCCGGTGTCACCTATTGTGGATGGGGCTTATCTTTCAGCTTTGCCTGTCTTCCTTTCCATTTTCCTCTTCCTTCCTGTCCTTATATATTGTAGAAACTCTAATAAATGCCTTTCCCCTACTCTTAGTGTCAGTAACTATTTCTAGGGAACTCAGTTAAAATAGGCAGTGAGGATTATATTAAAGGTAAAACTTGTGCTTCAGGAAGACCATCCCCAAGAATCATTTAGAAAAATGGGGCACCTGGATGGCTCAGTTTGGTAAGCTTCAGATTCCTGATTTTGGCTCTGGTTATGATCTCGTGGTTCATTGGATGGAGCCCTGCATGAAGTGCTGTGCTAATGGCCAGAGCCTGCTTGGAATTCTCTCTCTCCCTCTCTCTCTCTCGCTCCCCCTGCCCCTCCCTCACTCCCCATCATGCACATATGGTCTCTCACTCTCAAAATAAATACAGAAACTTTACTTCTGTTTAAAAAGTATCCTTTTCCTTTCCCTTATATTTTCAGTGCCCCTACTTTAGTTCGGACCTCCATTATTAGTGAGGTTTAGAATCACTGGTCTGTTTCAAGATGAAGTCAGGGACCTTGCCAAGATATCAGTGGAGATGGACTAGAAATGGAAGGTTCCTCACAATTTGTAAAGTAAAATTTGCTTTATGAAATATATATTTTTTTCATTTACATTTTAGAGCTCACACGCTTATTCTAAATTATTTTTATAAGGAAACTCAGGTATCTGTCAAATATATGACTTGGGCACATAATTAAAATTCTCAGACCCTCATTTTTCTCACTTTTGGAGTGAGGAAGAAGAATTAAATTATTCCTATGACTCCATAATGTTATATCCAGCAGTGCCTGCTCTATTACGTCAGTGAGAGCAGCATAAAACAGATTATTTTTCAGTAGCAATTGTCACTTCTCAAAACAAATTGACAAAAGTCATACAAGTATTGTAAGAACAATTCTGCAGGAAGCTAACCTTTGCCCATTTTTCTTAATGATATGTTTACTGCTTTTAACTTTGCTTTGGAAATGGGAAACCATCTAATTGGGTTGATAAGGTCAGCATGCAGGAGGTTTGGAAAGAGATTGGATAATATTTGTGAGTATGTGTATTTGCCTAGACATGCTTTTTGTCATGTTTATTGTACTTTAATGATTAGCTAGTAATAATAAGCCTGCTGTATATTATCTTATATTAATGCTCTGTCATTTATGGATTATTCTAAGGTCAATTTGAAAACACAGAGAAAATATAATTATTTGGGGGCACTTTTGGAAGAGGTGGATATATTAATAAAATTAAATAGTAATTTAATAACACAGTACTCCTCAAAACAGAGTTTGCCCAATATCTATAGTTCACAGGAAGGGTTTATGAGGCTGAGTAAGATCAGTTATATTTTTCCCTGTTTTCAAGAAGCATTGAAATTCAACTTGAGGTGAGTTTGTGGATCAAGAAAGGTGAATTAACAGTGTGTAAATGATTTCTTTTCATCAGTTTATCACACTCTGTCCCCAAACAGCCCTGAAATACATAAATACTTTTTAGACTCTATTGTATTACATAACTTACCTAGGCAGAAATTGGAACTCATTAGGAATGATCTCAATTCTGTTCCCTTTTGGGCTTATATGTTGTGGAGTCTTCAAGGATAACTTTAAAAATAATAAACCATGGAGAATGAGGGTATGTTGATAGTATTTTCTTAATTCTTATTTATTTATTTAGAAGGAGGAGGGAGAGAGGGGAAGAGAGAGAGAGAGAAAGTGAGAGAAAAAGAGAGAATCCCAATAGGCTCCATGCTCAGTGCCGAGCCAGATGTGGGGCTCAGTCTCATGACCATGAGGTCATGACCTGAGCCAAAAATCAAGTTGGATGGTCCACTGACTGATTCACCCAAACACCCAGTTTTTTTCTTTTTCTTAAATGAGGTATAATAGGAAAGTACATGATCCTTCAGTGTACAGTTCAGTGAGTTTTTACATATGTATACACTTGTGTTGCCTCTTCTTGGTCTAAGATATAAAGCAAGATTTAAAAACCATCCCTCTCACCAATGGTTCTCACCCTTCTTATTTGTCTCCCCTTAGTTTGGTTTTGCCTGTTTTTGCTGTGGAGTAACTGACTATATGGATATATTATTCTCCTCTTGATGGGTATTTGCTCTATTTTTATTTTTCAGATACTATGAATGTATGCTAGGGTTTTTGATGGCCATATGTACTAATATTATTTTGGTAGCTAGAACAGGAATTAGGATTGCATGTTCATAAAGTAGGAATAATTTAGCTTTAGTACTTTCCTGCCAAATGTTTTTCCAAAGAGGTAGTACCAGTTTTCTTTCCCACCTGCAATGTATGAGAGCCCTCATTCCTCTGCATTTATGCCAACATGTTGTATTGTGAATGTTTTTAATTGTAGTTGCTCTGGTGACTGTGCGGCAGTATGTCATTACAGTTTTAGTTCTCATTTTCCTGATGAATGATGATGTTTGATTACCTTTTCATAAACTTACTGGCCTTTATGAAACCTCCTTCATGAAATCCTGTTCAAATATTTTAGCTGTCAATTATCTTTTGGTTACTGACATGTCTTTGTGTATTCTGATAAATATGTGAATATGTTTATGTTTTCTTTTGATGAACGGAGTTCTTAATTTTAATGAAATTCAACTTATCATGATTTCTTCTATGGTTCATGCTATTTGAGTTCTGTTTTAATATGTGATTTGAAAAGTCAGTCACCAAATAATGTATTCAGTTAGACCATAGGCTTATTTTTAAAGATTACTCTCTGTGGTACAGTGGAACATATTGAAGACTTTATGAAACACTAGGTATCCTGTCTTTCCAGTTACTAAGTATGTACTTTGGGCAATATACTTAATCCTTTATGTCTTTTTAGTCATTCATAATGTGATATCTTAGAACTCTCAGTTGCAAGTGGCAGAAAACTAAGCTAGTTCCAGCAAGAAGAGCTGATCTGGATGGAGAATAGATCCTATCATCAGAATAGCTCCCTAAACCATTGCTAGCCCATGTGACCTTAGGGGCCCATCACCACCATGACACTGTTATCTCTACTTCTTTGCTCTGTGTTGGCCTCTTCCTCACTGACAGTAGACAGATTTTATATAACAAGAAACATGGCAGCCGGCAGCTTCAGGCTTACAACACCCCAGCTGAGCATTGCAAAAAGAAAAAAAAAAAGTGGTTTTCTGTCCCATTCACTTCGACATATAATATGATTCTGAGTAGTCGTGAGTCATCTGTCTACCTATGTGAACAAAGAGGAGAGAAAAACTATTATTATTAACCCTGGGATAAAATCAACAAGGGACTAGTTCATACAAAGAAGTAGTTATGCTATTGCCAAGAGGAGGGAAATAAGGTCCTGGGCAGACACAGAAAATAGACATCTACCTCAAAGGAAACAAAATGCCTGACTTGGTTGTTGAAAGTCTTCATCAGGGAGTTATTTGACAGTACCTGGTGCCAGGGAGAGACACGATGCTTATATGTTGAATATGAACTGTCATGGGAATCGCAGAAGCTCTTTTCTCCTCTTCTTGGAACTAGAGGTCTAGAGAGGATCATGGCAGACCTAAGCAAAATCAGGGATCTAAAAGGCTGTTCCTTGCTTTTATTTGGAAAGTGGCATTCGGGGATGTTCAAGGTCACTTGAGGATCTCTATATTACACAGGTCAGAACAAAGCTCTGCTTTGATTCTTCCTGCTGGTCCATAAAGATGCTTCTCATGGTAAAAACATGGGCCCAGAATCTCCCAAATCTTTATCCTCCAAATTACAGTTTTAAGTCATTCAAGACTTGACCCTTCTCCTTTCCAAACTTTTTCCAACGTGGTATAAAGTTCTTATGGTGATGATTGTGATTAGAAAATTGATAAGTTTGGTAGATAAACAACATGGTTCCTTTTGAACCATCACCAAATGGAATATTTTTAGCAATAAGCACTTAGGGTGCTCATTATTCTTTCAGTTCTTATTCCATCCATAAAATATTTCTTGGGACCCATGGTTCTCAAACTTTCCCATGCATCAGAATCATCTGGAAGGCTTGTTATGCTGAGGATTGCTGGGCCCTCCCTCCCTGAGTGTATGATTCTATAGGTCTGGGATGGACCCAAACTGCGGTTTCTAACAGATTCTTGGTGTTGTGCTGCTGTTGCTTGCCCAGGATCCATGTTTTAAGAACGAGACAGAAGACACATTCTCTCAAATTTAGGCATAAATAAGACTCTTTTTACTTCATATTCTAACTCAGTAGGGAAACTTGTAGTTGGAAGAAAACTTCTTTTCCTTGCAAAATAAAGAGCCCTTATAAAAACAAAAATAATTGCTTCCTAAATAACTTCTGCAGTTCTATTTCTTTAATTGTTGGGGTAAGGGTAGACCCATATATCAAATTAATTTCTTGGAGGTCATAAAACTTGTAGAAGAGACAAAAAATAATATTCTTATAAATAGCTCTAAGGATAGCTCATACGTACGGTGAGTTGTAAGCAACCACCTCTGCTCTAAAATTCCTTATCTGCTCCGCCTAATAGGATTTTGTTTTCCTTGTTTGTCTTTCTTTTCTATTGTGTTCTTGCTGTGTGTGTCTCAGGAATCAGATGTCCCCAAACAGCATTTCCAACTGAAATTGAAAGGGGTAATGTTAAATTCTGCCAGCTTCACACTCGGTCATCAAATGAGTCATAGAACTCCTGCAAATGACTGAAACACACCACTCTCTTTCCATCAGCCTTAACGGAGAAATGCAGTTAGCTTACCTTAGAAATTAAAATCTGGAAGCAAAGATTTGTTTTGTTTTGTTTTGTTTCGCTTTGTTTCTGGTAGCGATGTTGGGGCAGCGTTGGCAAAGAGGAGATCATGCTGAGAGTGGCAGGAAGGAGAGGCCGAGTACAGATTCTACAGTAATGACTGCCTCAGGTGATGCCTTTGTTTTCATTTCAGAGGAGGGGAGTTTAAGTGCGTGGGCCTTGAGCACCTCTGGGGCTTAGAGATTTGGCTTCAGAGGTTTCCTTCCTTGAAGACTTAGGATTTTGACTATCTTCTATTAAATCCAATTCCTGTTTGTGACGTGGTGTTACCTCCCTTCTAAGTTAGTCTTACAGATCACAAAGGCATCTGTCTTCTATCTAGGTACTGAAGAACCATGCACGGTGGTTAAAATACCCATAATGTACCATAATGGCACTTTCATGCTCCAGTTGGCACTTTTGCACTTAACCCGTAAGTTTGAACTCTGCTCCCAAGTACAGAGAAGAATAGACTTATTAAAATGGTGTCTGGTAGTTATGCTAAATTCATTTTTATTGTTTATTAAGAGGTCTCAGTGCCTGGGTGTGCCCACCTGGGTGGTTCTCAGTTGATTGAGTGTTGACTTGGGCTCAGGTTGTGCTCTCAGGGTTGTGATGTCAGTGTAAAAGCCAGCTTTGAATTAGCTGTCCCCCTCTCTATCTGCCCTTCCCATTTTGGCGCTATCTCAAAAATAAATAAATATTAAAAAAAAAAAAAAAAAGATCTCTGTGTCCACCACCTTATTTCCAGCTAACACTTGTGGGAAGGATGCCTGGGTGGCTCAGTTGGTTAGGCATCTGACTTCAGCTTAGGTCATGTTCTCATGGTTTGTGGGTTCCAGCCTCACATCGGGCTCTGTACTGACAGCTCAGAGCCTGGAGCCTGCTTCAGATTCTGGGTCTCCTTCTCTCTCTGCCCCTCCCCTGCTCATGTTCTTTCTCTATCTCTCTCAAAAATAAAATAAAAACATTAAAAAATTGTGGAATACCTCTGTTTCAAAAGGAATTCTATGAGTATATAAAATTTAAAGCATTGAGGGTAAGATAGAGACTGTGAAAGCAGTCTGTCACTTTTCCATAAATTTAAGGAAGAGAATGTGAATGTGGACTGAGTTATGGGGTAGAGTTGAGGTTGTGTGGATTTGAGGAAATAGTTGAAATTTTCGTGTCTTTCTGTGACTTAGAGTGATGCTGGGTGGTGTTGAAGGGTCCTAAATCTAGGTAGGAAGTGGTATTAATAAACTCTTCATATGTAAGTGTTGCCTTTCAAAGCAGAAACATTTTATTTCATATCTTATCATTTCTCCCAGGAGATGGGGCTGAAAGGAAATGCATTAAAACCTTTGTAACATTTCATAAATTGAGGGAAGATTTAATTCCCCTTCTATTTATCTAAGTATCATATACTATAATAGGCATGGAGGAACCAAGAAAAATTCGCTATCTGTACCCTCAATAAACTTCAGTTATAGTGGAAAGGTAAACACGAAAACAAAATTATAATATAGTAATCTGATAATTCTAAAGTGTTGAGCATAAGGTCCTGTGGTATCTACAAACAAGGTGACTAATGTCTTTGGAGGAGTTTCTGAAGGCTGCGTGGACATTGACCAGGCGATCAAGAGAGAGAGGAAGATGCAGGAAGATAGGGGACAATATGCTAATGACAGAGGTGTGGAGAGAACAGACTTGTGTGTGTGTCACAGTGTAAAGAGGAAACTGGCAGGAGATACAGCTGCCCTGGACAGTAGTGGCTGTGGCACTCATGGTCTTATTGTCTACTGAAAAAAAATTTTAAGTTATCCTGTTGTGAGTGGGGAGAATTCTAGAGAAATTGGGTGATAGATTCTCCATCTAGCTTTTTCTAGAATTAGGAAAGCATTGGAAGGCCTGGAGAGATGGGCTTCTAAAAATGACTCCCCAAACAAGACAATCCAAGATGTTTGGTGACGTGTCAGGAGACTGCTGCTGAAGCTGTGGAGTTCAAGATTGCACAACGTGGCTGCCCGCTCGGAAACGGGAGGTTGCCACAACCATGGTATCACTCATCCTGCACAGGAACCACATTTTCATACCCAGTGCCAAGAGCAGCAAGGATAGTAATAGGAAACTAGCCCCAGGATGAAATTGAATGGGGAAAAACATGGAGAAGACAAGCAGCTGAGTGCAGAAACTTGGAGCATGCACGCTTGAGGGACAGCTGGGGAGACAAAGATGGAGTGCCCTAGTGTTGGTCTGGAGAAGAACTAAGAGCATGGCATTATGGAGACCAAGAAAGGAGAAAAGCTGAGGAAGAAGGACATGGATAACAGTGTGAAAATGCTCGAGTGCAGTGATTATCAATTCTTTTTAATTTTTGATCATCAGGGTTTTTTTTTAATGTTAATTAATGAATTTTTAAGTAATCTCTACACCCAAGTCGGGGCTTAAACTCACTACTCCAAGATCAAGAGTCACATCATCATCTGACTCAGCTAGCCAGGTGCCCCAGTCTTCACATTTTTTTAATTATCTTTTTAGTGACAAACATTTAGTTTACCTCTAGTATTAGGCAAGGCTTCCTTTGCAAGGAATAGAAAGTCAGTTTGAAGTAATTTAAGCAAAAAATGAATTTATTGATTCACAAAAGTTTAAAAAACTTTTTTTTAATATTTATTTTTGAGAGACAGCAAGAACACAAGCAGGGGAGGATCAGAGAGAGAGGAAGACACAGAATCCAAAGCAGGTTCCAGGCTCTGAGCTGTCAGCACAGAGCCCCAATTGGGGCTCAAACCATGAACCACAAGATCATGACTGAGCCAAAGACTGATGCTTAACCCACTGAACCACCAACTGAGCACCACCAAAGTGCTCTTTGACTCACATAATTTTAAGTTGAGTGGGGACAAAGTTAGTAACAAGTGTTTTTTTTTAAAGTTTATTTATTTATGTTTTTTAATTTTGAGAGAGAGAGAGAGGAAGAGAGAGAGAGAGTGAGCACAAGCCAGGGAGGGGCAGAGAGGGGAAGAGAAAGAGAGAATCTCAAGCAGGCTCAGCCAGGCCAGTGCAGAGCTCAGTGGGGGCTTGAATTCATGAACCCTGAGATCATGACCTGAGCCAAAGTTGGAAGTTTAACCCACTGAAACACCCACGCGCCCCGAGTGATGGATGTTTAAATGGTGTCACTCAGCTAAGACTCTCACTACTTTTTTTTTAAATGTTTATTTATGTTTATTTTTGAGAGAAGGAGACACACACACACACACACACACACACACACACACACACGAGTGAGGGAGGGGCAGAGAGAGAGGGAGAAAGAGAATCCCAAGCAGACTCCATGCTGTCAGCACAAAACCCCATGTGGAGCTTGAACTCTAAAACCATGAGATAATGATCTGAGCCAAAACCAAGGTCAGATGCTTAACCAACTGAATGACTTAGGCACCACTCTCACTACCTCTTTTGGCTTTGTTTGCCCACCCTATAGATTGGTAATGTTGTTAGGAGGCTCTTTCCATGAAGCTTTTTCCATGAAAAAAATGGACTCTGAAAAGGAGGCTTAGCTCTTGTTTACCCCTCATAGTACCCGAAGTAGAGACTCTGTCTTTCTTCCAGGATCCCCACATCACTCTTCGGGTATAGATTTGTTAGTCTTTGGAAGGCATATGCTCTACTGTCTTTCAAACATGGGAAAGTTTCTTCCCAGGAATCATCAGAAGTTAAGATTTTTGTATCCAGAAAAGAGAGAAGGATGCCAGGTATGCAGATTAACCAGGGTCTCTGACTGGGGAATCCTGGGTTAAAGTTAAATTGGTTTGTCTCAGATTCACACACCGTTTCTACTCTTCTGTTAGAAGTCAGTCCTTAAATCCAATGCACAGTTACACATGAGGATAATTATATTGTTGGAACGTGTGCCTTGAAGAATATATAATGACGCACACTATGAATTTAGTGACACTTAAAAATGAATTTGTTTTTTTAAGTTCATGAGAATAGTTTTTACAAACATTTAAAAAATGATGCATAGTGACATTTTTCCTCTACAAGTAATGCTTGGGGAGCTTGTGAATTTGTGAGGCTGTTTCAGTCATTCTGACATCCCCAAAATAAACTGCATGCCTTGAATTCAAGTTCATCATGGAGTCCATGGGTAGCCTGAGCATATTTTCAGGGAGTATTAAATAAAGAAATATTCAGGAAATGTTATAAGACCCGTACTCCTTTAGTTTTGAGGATACTAGCATTAAAAACTGCATGATCAAGGTGTGTGATGTTACTATGACCCAAATAGCTCATCTAAAAACTAGATGAAAATGATCATCCCAAATGTAGGTGGGAGTGGGGAAGCACATACATTATACAATACATTGTTTTAGTTTATTTTGTAATACTGTCCCGTTTTCAACCCTTCTGTGTATATGTGGAGCAAATCTGGAAAAAAAGGGTAATATAATAATATGGATTGAGGAAACTACATATATGTATATTTACCTATGTGTATATTTGCATGTCCATATATACATTTACATATTTATATACATCCACAAATCCTCAAGATTTCTGAAGGAAGTAGCTTTCCCTTTAGGGCAACTTAGAGACCTGTGCCATGTGAAACGTGTTCTGGATATATCCCCAGTTTTTTGTGTTGGGGCTGCTGGGTGCATCAGTTGTGTATGCATAATGGAGACTGCTTGACCTGTCGTCTTCTTCCCTCGCGGGAAATGCCCTAGGTCCACAGGTACTGCTCAGTGTCTCTGGTAAAGAACTGCCTCCCTGGCACCTCCGAGCTGTTCTAGAGGGGTCCCTGAGTGCAGAGAATTACATTAGGTACGGTGTTTCCGGAATGACAGTTTTGTTATTGGTCTGTACTCTCTTCTGGTGCGGGGAGGGCTCCTGTGTGCTTCGAGCCAAGCCCAGGGTCAGAATCAGCGCCCAGTGGGAGGAGAGCAGCAGGTGCGCACAGCCCCTCCTCTGCCTCCCGCTGTCCTGCGGGCACCCCGGCAGCTGTGGCGCCTCCACTGCTGAGCTTGGGCCACTTCCCTACCCGGCCTCTCAACTGTACCTACCATTGTCCACTAGAAATGCAGCTGTTTGAAACGTAAGCACCAAAGTGCAACTGGTCTTGGGCCCCCAGGCTTCCCGTTGATCCTTCTGACACTCTAGTCCCCTAGAAAATCATTCGCCACAATCTAGTTTTTCTGCAAAAGAAAGGAAAACCAAGAATCCCCTTCTGCCAAAGAAACCCTGATACTGACACTATGCTGTGAAGTATTTGCAGTGAGGTTTGAAATGGTATTTAAAACAGTCATTTTGGTTTCTTGGGCAGTTACCAAATAGCTTTTAAGTACCTCTTTTTTAGGTGGGCGGGGGTTCTCAAGTATAAATCCTTCTATTTGTAGAGAAAGACTTTAAAGTCTTGCTAAATTGTCAGAGGAGTAGGTCTGAAATAATTTAATTGACTTCCTGATGAAATCCAGTTTCATTTTCCCTGTTCTAAGAACTTAAGGTTTTCTGGGTTTTGTTACTTTTTTCATTCAAATTTTAAGTTCAATTTTATAATTTTATGAGGCTGTGATTTTCCAAATAAAAATATTTTTCCAAATAAAAACAAAAATGAGGTTTAAAAGTTTTTGTTTTTTAACAAAAGGAACATCTCTTTTTAGAGGTCAACAAAAACCTTGAGGATATATGTGTACTTTTTTTCAGTTCTCCATTTTTGCCAGAATCATTGGATTTAAGAAAACCTTAAAAATTGCTATAACTTGTTGAGTAGTTAAGGAAGCTGGCAGTATTCCTTATTTTTCACAAGTGAGAAGCTACTTTAACGTTTGTGGCTTCTAAGTATGAATCTCAAAATTTGCGCTTGCTGTATATTTGAACTGCTGTTCATTTTCTTTTGTTTTGAATGCATCTTACTTTATAGCTGCACACGTAGGGAAGTGATTACTTACAAATAAGTGATGTACTTACTTAGGAAGGTTTCTGATCATATTATGGTAGCTTTGATTAAATTTTCAAGTAAAGTAATTATTACAAGAAGTTCCCAACTTAAAGCAAACACTTCATTAGGTTCAAGATAATTAAAAAAAAAAACACCATAGCCAGTTTATGTCTGCAGTCGTGGTCTCTTTGCCTTTCTCTGTCTCCACCGGTGTCTCCTTCTCTTTGTTTCCCTCCCTCTCTTCTTCTCCTTCCTTTGCCTTCCTCTGTCTCAGTAAAAGGGCAGTAACCTCAAAACCCATCTCAGGAAATAAATACTATGTCCAAACTGCTTTGTGGGGGGGAAAAATACCACCGTAAAATTACGTTGAGGGATTTGCCATAAGATAATGGTTGATAATTCACCATCCTTTGACATCACCAACCCACATTGTTTCTCTATTTTATATGATACCGCAGAACAACAGGCACTTTGCTGGCTTGAAATGTTGACAGAATTTCTAGTGTTGCTGTGTTTTAAGTGAGTGCCAAAACTGTCAACAGGAAGCGTTTCCAAAATCCCCATTGTTACCCAGAGAGAATCAATGACACGGCCATGTTTTTAGTGTTTCAGCAGTATGATTATCTTTGGTCATCACAGGGAAATGGTAGGCTTCATAGCCTTAGGGGTTTCCTTATTAATTATTTAAAGTATAAGAGTTCTAGTGCATAAGAGAGGGCAAATCAGGTGCCCAGGCCAGTAACTCTAATTAAGAAAAATACTTTGCTTTGCAGAAAGCAGGCTTTCTAATGGTTCCTGGCAGGGTTATCTGACTCTTGATGGAGGTTTTCAGCACAGATTTCTCTTCTTCCTGTAGTCAGTGAAAATAAATCCAACCAGCCTTGCTTTATATCAGTGGATGGAAAGGGGAGGAGCTCAGAAATTGGTTTTAATTTATACGCCTGAAGTTGCCTTTTCCGTCACCATTTTATGACTGCCATTGGCTGCCTAACCTCAGTGAGGCATTTCCTGCAGATGCCATCTGTCCTCGCTGGCACCTTCTGCCGCGTTGGCATCTCCTGCAAGCTGGACAGTGAATGTCCTGTCAGTTCTAGGATAGTGATTCTCAAAGGGTGGTTGGTAGTGTGGCCAGTTCGTGGACTGCACTCCGATACATTGGTGATGTTCATCCTACCATTACTGTATTTTTACTTTATTATATCCCTCATGGTTGCTACATGATAGTAAAGTATGGGAGAGGGGATTCTGAGGCTGAGTGTGGGAAGTGGCCACGGAAAATGGCTGGAAGAGCAAAATGGGTTGTTGCTCAGTTCGAGCTTGGTGCCATTTTCTGCCTCTTGCATGACTCTGTGTTCTCTCAGGGCCAACCACTGTCCTGCTATGCCTTCCTGCTCCATGAGGGGCCATGTACCCAGAGATGTGCTGTAGTATGCCTGACAGTGCTCTGACAACACTGTAACTTCTCTGAACGTGGCTCACTCAACTCCTCAGTCCCAGGCTCACTGAGCCCAGTTACCCTGTCTGTGCCGCAGACACATCAGGGCACTGCCACGCGCTCAGAGGGCTCACTTCTGTACTCCTTCAGGCTTTTACTCAGATGTTGCCTTTTCAGAAAATCTCTTCCAGGACATTCTGTCTAAAACTGCAGCCCGTAACCCATCATACACATTTTGTTTTTGGCCTTGCATATCTCACATAATATTTTCATCATTAATTGTTTCTTTATGTTATGTGTATGTTATTTACATGGCATTCTATTATCTGTCTTCTTCTTTTAGAATAGAAGGTAAATGAAGATAGAGATTTGATCTTTTTCTTCACTGCTGTATTCCCAATGCCCAGAGCAATGCGTAGCACTTAGCAGGTGCTCAGTAAATAGATATTTTTTAAAGAATAGATGAATGAATGGAAGCCCCGAACTTGATATATCTATTGCTTAATTGGAGTCTATATAAACATAGCAGAGATGCTATTATAATTTTCTCCATTTAAATTTGGAGTCAAAACTCAGTATACTCTTTGATTTATGACATCATTTGGAATGAGCAGTAGTCCTGGATTTATGGTGATTACACCAAAATAAGATCAGATGGTTATTTAAATAAAAAGTGTGAAAGCTCTGTAACTTTTTGGGAAATTTCATATATCAGCTTTGTTTAAATATCAGAATCTTACTTTTAATTCATCTTTAAATATTTGTAAAATACTGAAATAGCTTATTGGAGGAAATAATTGGTGTTCACTAAAGTGCTTTCTATGTGTTAATTACTTTTCATACGTAACCTAATTTAATTTTATACAAACAATGTAACAAATACATTTCCATTCCTGTTTGAACTGAGATCCTGAATGTCTGTAATCACTCAGGGTTTCAGAAATAATGAGAAGACCTGATCTTTACAATTTATAAAATAAAAATTTCTGTGACAAACCAAGCCAATGAATCAGATCACCTCTCATTAATTCATCTTCTGTTGGCTGAATATACCTCTTTTTAAACAAACATTTTAAAAAATGTTTATTCATTTATTTTGAGAGAGAGACTGCATGAGGGGGGTTGGGTAGAGAGAGAGGGAGACACAGAATCGGAAGCATGTTCCAGGCTCAGAGGTGTCAGCACAAAGCCTGACATGGGGCTTGAACTCAAGAACGGCAAGATCATGACCTGAGCTGAAGTCAGATGCTCAACCTACTGAGCCACCCAGGCACACCTGAATGTAACTCTTAAAGCAGGGCCCTGCCATATCATTCAGTCCCAACTGGCACCCAGTGTCCCGCATCATCTCCTTTCCACTTACTGATCCCAGGTTATCTCCCTTATAACATATTCTCTGTTCTGGTAGAAGAGACTTTTCCTTCCTTCTTACCTGCCACACTTTACCCCATTATATACCTAAGTAGTTTTGGCCCCTTCTTCAATGATTTCATGTCTATTTCACCTATGCTGTTCCTTTTGGGCATGGATGCCATTCCCTTCCTTTCCTGCTCATCCTTACACTTAACGCTCTTAAAATTCTACTTGAAAACCATACACTTCGGTTTTCATGATTCTAGCCTACAACAGTTTCTCTCATTTTTCTTTTCTTAATTACTTTTGAACTTATTAGCTGTACCACACAATGTATTAAGCTTTAATTATAGACTGTGTTGTTCTTTAATTGTTTCTAGTGTCAGCCTGGTTCTCTGAACAAGGTAGTGTTTAAAGAGATTTATGTCTTATACTTTTGTTTTCTCCTTTAAATACTTACTAGGGGAGATGTGGCACCTTTGAAAGATGCTCAAAAATGTTTGGCTATTCATCCTCAATAGTTATTGAGTCCTGCTGGAAACCATGGCATCATTTTGGGACAGAAAATAAAATGTGGTTCCTTCCAGTACCAATTCAACGTCATCTCTGTTCATCTTGTCTACAGATATATTTTTGAAAAATCATTGTTTGATTTTGCTTCCCTTCATGATACCTGAAATTTGAATACTGGCTACCACACTGAAATGTAATTTGAGAACTGGGTGAAAGGCATAATGTAGATACAAAGTCCTCATCTTCAAAAAGCAAAATAAAAATGCCAACACTTAGAAATTTCAAGACAAAGCACAGAAATTTTGCATAAATGGTGAGACCGAAGAAGTCATTTGTTTGATTTCTGGGGCACTAGCAAAGATTGGACAATGTGTCCTTTAAAGCATTAGTATATTTTATTTTTCCATTCAGCCTTGTGTTCTCAGAAATACCTTGCTGTTTCCTTGAGGGAGATGCCTATAGCATTAAAGGAAATTGGGATGGATTTATACTTCTGAGGCCGTGTGAAACTCTTATTAACATAAGATTAGAGGTGGCAAAAGCAGTAAAAGATCTGCAGGTGATTTCAAATCAGGTATTAGCTGCAAATCCTCTTTTTTGGCAAGATGGATCTGATAGTGCACAGTGCTAGTAAATGTGTTTTGGCAGAAAGAAAAGAAGCAGAGAGATTCAGGGTGTGGAGGAAGCATTATCTCATATGCTGTAATTTCTGTAACTTAGTACAGAATTGTATCAGGTTTGGACATACCTCACTGCCATGAATTCAATGTTGTGCAGTTGATCCAATTTTTCCCCCGATTGTCTAATGTTTAAAATGAAGTGCCTTGATAGGTCCCACTTTTTCAGGGTACTCTGGAGATTGGAAGGGGTGTGCATTCTCTAGCTTGAGAAACTTTTTTTTTCTTTTTGTTTTCCTCTGAGTGCAAGCTTAAGCTTAGTGGACATTTGGAGTTCAGAGTGGGTGTATTTTCAATTTTGTGCTGCCAGAATCTGGATGTAGGATCTGTTCCAAGAAGAGCAGGCGCCACTGGTAGAGACAGGAGTGCATTTTGCCAGTTTGCAAGCAGAGCAGTGTATTCTGAGAGCGGGGAGAGGTGGGAGGTGGCACTGCCCAGGTCCTACAGAGGTTTGCAGATGGCCCTATAGGCTGGCAAAGCACGACAAAATAGAGCCTGAATGTGTGAAGACCATAGCCTTCCAGGAGGCCCATGTACAGCTGACTCTATCCGGAAGGCCTGGTGTTGAGCAGGGGCCCATTCACTGAGCTGGGGATGAGTTGCAGTCTCTAAGGAGCTGTCCTGGAGAAAGCTGGGAAACAAGGTTAGTCTTGGGGACTAGACAAGGGGAATAAAATGAAGACCAACTGTGGAAAGAAGAGCACAAACTGACCACACAAGCCCCACACACTGATGCTTACTGTATGTCAAGAAAAATCTCTAATCCTTTCTACTTCTAAACTCATAAATTCTTACAACTGATGAGGCAGGTATCACCCCAGTTTGCAGGGAAGGAAACTAAGTCACAGGTTGAGAAGCATGTACAGGGCCACACATCTAACAAGAGACAGAGCTGGGACTTCAACCCAGGCATTCTGGCTTAATAGCCTGTTCGCTTAATCTCCACGTCATCCAACCTCCCGCTGCTTCGGAGTGGCTGAATCAAATTGCTCTCTGTAGCCTTTTAAATGGGGCATACATCTTTGAGCCACAGAGAGATGGGTTTGAATCTCTTTTCTACTACTTGTTACTTGTGACATTTAGGGAAACTTTCATTTTTCTTAGGCTTGGTTTTGTCATCTCCAGAATGAGGGAATTGCCACCCCCCTCCACAGATTTTGAGGAACTAAGTTGAATAATAGGTATAAACTAGTAACATGGTGTCTGGTAAGATGTTGCCCCTCGACCAATGTTTGTTTTCATTTGATCTCTCTAAGTGCTCATGAATGTAGAGCCCTATAAATCCCTCTTGCCTGGGAATCAAATTGTTCCTGGGCATAGTGTGGGGCTAGGCTCGGGCTGATAAGGATCTTGCAGGTTGTGACGGGGACCCCGTGGCACCTGGAGGCTTCCTGCTTGTTCAGGTTCAACAACATGGTTGCTCTCTTCTTAGAATTTATGGAAAAATGTGTTGGCAAGTGCTTTTGTATACAGTTAGGTCCATGAAGCTTTGTATCTGAAACATGTAAATTAATGCTTGCTTCAGGAATAATAAATGGCAAGTTAAAAAAATGTTTATAAAAAATATAAAAAATTTTTATAAACATGTCCATCATCTATTATTTTTAGGAGTCCTTGCTTTTGCTAACTTTGTGGATAGTGAGAACTAACTGTAATGACTGTAAATTTGAATTTCTGTATGATACTTGATTTTCAGAATGATGCTTGAATTTCAAAGCCTGCTTCATGTTTCATAGCAGCCAGGGCATACAAGTTAGCAAGCTCAAATACATGGATAGTCTGCGTCATGGTTCACATTAAAAGCATCAGCCCAATCCTGACGGAAGAATTCCATTATCACTTTCTTCCTATGCCTTTGGCCTTTAGCTGCAAGCTATACTTAAAGCTATAGTTCTGCATACTTTTTTGGTTACGTTTCCCAAATAGCACATGTTCCCTATAGAAAAGTTAGATTACATTAGGCACAGATACAAAAGGAGAAAGCCTTTCATAATTCTAGAGCTAAACTATGTTATATTTTGATGTATATCCTTTGAGATTATTTTCTATGTACGTATATGCATAGAAATGGGATCATACTATAAATACAGTTTTGTAACCTGTAACAGTTGGTCATGAACATCTTTAAATATACATCTGCATTATTATTTCTGATAGCCTCATAATATTCTGTTACATATTTACAGCACTGTTAATTAAGATAATCCTCCATTTTTGGGTATTTATAACTATTTTTTTTCATATTGTGAACCATGCTTTGAGCATTATCTTTGAATGTACATCTGTGGATCTTTTTCTCATGCTGATTCCGAGGGCATGCATGTTTATCGGGCTTTTGATATATTTGCCAAATACCTGTCTAGAAGTATTGCACTGATTATATTCCCACTGGCAGTAAATCAGTGTTCCGACACTTAGTGTGATTTTTTAATTTTAATGTACCATCTGACAGACAAAGTAGGACTTCTCCTTATTTTGTTTTTTCTATTATTTACTAGTGAGGTTGATTTTTCTATATACTTCAAATTTTAATTTACCTTTTGTTAATTTGCCTTTCTACTGGGACATATTTTTTAATTATTTACTTATATTACTTTATTTAAATTCAAGTTAGTTAACATATAGTGTAATAAAGGTTTCAGGAATAGAATTTAGTGACTTATCCCCAGTGCTCATGTAACAGCCAGTACTCATCCCAACAGGTGCCCTGCTTACTGCCCCTCACCCATTTAGCCCATCCCTCCCCCCAACATCTCGCCAGCAATTCTCAGTTTGTTTCTGTATTTAAGAGTCTCTTATGCTTTGTCTCCCTCTCAGTTTTTATCTTATTTCTTGCTTACCTTCCCCTACGTTCATCTGTTTTGTTTCTTAAATTCCACATATAATAATATATTTGTCTTTCTCTGACTGACTTATTTTGCTTAGCACAATAGACTCTAGTTCCATCCACATTATTACAAATGATTCTTTTGGATCATTGGTTAATATTCCATTGTGTATATATACCACATCTGGTTTATCCATTCATCAGTCAATGGATGTTTGGGCTGTTTCCCATACTTTGGCTATTGTAGATAGCACTGCTGTATACTTTGGGGTTCATGTGCCCCTTCAAATCAACACTCTTGTATCCTTTGAGTAAATATTTTTTCTTATTGATTTTTAAGAGTTCTTCCTGTTGTAAGCCCATAAAATATGTGATATTTTCCAAGTTTGTATTTTATATTTTTAAAAATTTTTTAATGTTTATTTATTTTTGAGAGACAGAGAGAGACAGCGCAAGCAGGGGAGGGCCAGAGAGAGAGGCACAGAATCCGAAATGGGCTCCAGGCTCTGAGCTAGCTGTCAGCACAGAGCCTGCTGCAGGGCTCAAACCCACGAACTGTGAGATCATGACCTGAGCCGAAGCTGGACGCCTAACTGACTGAGCCACCCAGGCACCCCTGTATTTTATATTTTAAAAATACTTTGATACATATATTTTTAATTTTCAAAATTAATTCAATCATTCTATTCTTTGTTTATATACTAGTCAATGAATCTAAGCATATATAATGCTTAGAAAGACCTTCCTTACCCTTAAAGAAATAAAATATTTATGAGTATTTTATTCTGGTACTTCCATGGCTTCATTTTTCATAATTGTACCTGGAATTCATGTGGAATTTATTGTGTTATGATAGGAAGGTTGTGTATTAGGCTTTGTTACCAAATGATTATCAAGTTTCCCCAGTATAAGGACTGATTCACCCATGCTCTAAACACTTACATTACCTTTATCAAATATCAAATTCTTATTATATTGTATCCCTTGGGTATTTTTATTCAGTTCCAGCGATTTTTCTTTTATTCTAATGCCAGGATAAATTACTTTAATTATCATAGAAACTCTTCCTTCATTATTACTGTTTTTTCAGAAAATTTCTAGATAAATGTAGGTGTTTCTTTATATGATATTTTTGAATTAGGCAAGCAGGGAGATGGGGGGGAGGGTACATTGAGGATAGAATAAGCAGTATGGGAAAAACACTGATACTGTTTGCTGTACCTGGGGTACAGATCATGTTTTCTCTGCCTTTGAGTATTTGTGAATATTTCTATAATAAAAAATCTAAATGGAAATAAATAGGAAAATGTGATTTGATTGGAACTGTAGTTGTATCCTCCGCAGAAACCCGTTACTTTTTTCTAGTCTCCATTTATGCTCTTCAGTAAAATTGTAGTTGTTTTTTTTTTCATTTATCCCCTCTACTTTTATAAACAAACAAGCAAACAAAATCCAAAAATCTTCATGTTTATTGTTTTAGAGGGTTTTTTGGGATCTATTACATTTTCAATGGTTTGGATCTAGGAAACTTGATTTGTAATCAATCACCTTATTAAATTTTGATTTTTAATTTCTAATTTCTTGAACATAATCATAGAGTTGCCTCCTCTTTTTTTAATGTGTATGACTCTTGTGTTGTATTTATCACCTAGCACTTGAAACGCATTAACTATGGGTGGTGGTTGTGGGTGTCCTTCTCCTGCTCCTGACTTTCATGGGCATGTCTCCAGTCTTTCACCACTAAGCAAGACGTTGGCTATTTAAGGGAGGTATGCCTTATATTCCTCTTTTATGAAGTTTAAAAATCATAACTCAGTGTTGAGCTTTTTTTACATTTTTAGAAAGGATTCTTCATTGATCTAGTGATGTAACAAATTTTATCAGTAGATTTCTTCTTGCTAAACTCACATTCCAGAGTGTATAGACTAGTGGACAGTCTGGATTCTGTTGACTGTTTTACAGAAATTCCCTAAATTGATGGCACACATTCTTGAGTTTCCTATCGCTTCACTTCTTTGGTTGCTTGGGAGGAAAGAGGACAAAATAAATGGAGTAAAATTTGTTTTATATTGGAAGTTTGGTGTACTTATATTGACTAACATCTATTACTTTTGTTTGTTTTGTTTTTGTTTTTAATCTTAGAGAGAGAGGCAAAGGGAAAGAGAGAATCTGTAGTAGGTTCCGTGCTCAGAGTGGAGCCCTATGCGGGGCTTGAGCCCATGACTTTCTGATCATGACCTGAACCCATATCAAGAGTCTGCTGCTCAACCAACTGAGTCACCCAGGGGCCCTAACTCAGTATAATTTAGATATGTAAACACTGTGGTTTATTTCCTATAATCAGTCTTCTGTCTATAGGACAACTTTCCCCACTGGTAAAGGTGGAAAAAAAATCCCCATAATTTTAGTTCTTTTAGGCATTAGAATGGTTTCTGTTGGGTAAGTATTTAATTCAAAGTTTAGCTCTAGATCACAATTGTGTTTATCCTTTTCAGTAAGTTCTTGCCCCTTCGCTAAAAAACAAAATGCCTTCTGGGTACAGGAGTAAACAGGTTTCCTGAATTCACAGTTTACTAGCCATGACGTCTTAGATGGTTGATTAACTTTTTGTGTCTCCTTTTTTTCCTCCATCTACAAATTAGGCATCAATATGGTAGTAATTTTACTGAATTTTTCAGGAATTGAATGAGTTAATATATTTTAAGTGATTCAAACATTGCTTGGCACACAGTAAATGCCTGGTACATGTTTGTAATGATAATAATGAAATTATTATTGTCCCCATAGCATTGGGGAAAGGGAACTTTGGTTCATATGCCATTTTCCAATTGAATGTTTTTGTATCACTCATCTCTTCAATGACATAGTCCGTGTCCCTCTGGCCTCCCTAAAACTGGTTTAATGCTCTTCTTCTGTCCTCTTTCCATGAGCAAAGAACAGGAATTGCTTTCAGGGGACTCAGCTCTCTCTCCACTGGGCAGGCACCCAACCCTTGCTGGAGCTGTGGTTCTCCTTAAGTCTGGCTGGCATTCTTATTTCATCCCCAGTTAGGGAACTCTGCCTGACAACTGTCATTGTTATTGTCACTGCACCTTTTCTAAACCATCACAGTCCAGCTCTGCAGCCAGCACTGTCAGCCAATCCCCTTTCCTTCCAGGGGCATGTGAGAGTTTTAAGTTACCTTTAGTGTCACTTAGCCATGAGGGAGCCTTCTGGGTGGTATCCTAGACTCCCATTCTGTCTGAAACAGTATTTCTGCCCTATGTTGATATGAGGAAATTCAGTGGTGGGAGTACACCCCTTCTGGAATTTAAAATGGGTTAAGTTTTCCCTAGGCATAGCTGGTGTTTCTCTCCTCCCTCCTCAGCCTAAAGTAAGTGATTTAATAAATGTGGGATATCTTCAGAGCAACATGATTTAGAAGGACTAAAAAATGTGTTGGATTATTATTTTCGAAACAGTGGTCTCCATTATATGTTTACTGTGCATTCACTGTAAACAAATTATAATATCTCAACAGTGAGAAAGAAATGGTATGATGATGCCTCACATTTAATGAGTGTTACTACGTGTCATCACAGTTTCCAGCACTTTATCTCTGTGAATTTTGTATTCCTTCCAACAGTGATGTGAATCAGGATATTGTAGTTCTAGTTTACAAATGGAAAAACTAAGTTAGAAAGAGAGGTTAGGTCAATTGCTCAAAGTCATATAATAAGTAACAGAGCCCGGATGGTCTTGGTCCTTAAAAGCTGAGTAGCCAAGAATAAATCATAATTATTATTATAATTAATAGTAATATTCTAACATTCTGAGATACTATAATAGAGTGATTTATGCTAAATATAAGTGATAAACTGGCATCATCCCAAAATATTAAGAATTCTAGCTATTATGGTCTAAGGGGCTCTTTCCCAAGTAGTATTTGAAAACAATGATTAATAACCATATCTTTGATATGGCACAGTATGGTATGGAATGGCATTATTTTCAGATGGCAAGGTTTTAGATGAGCTAGAAACTTAAATACTCTTTTTACTCCAAATTTCTTGTTGTTGGCTACTTAGATTTCAGACATTAAATCTGATTTTCTTTTGCAACTTATATGTTTTACCTTATATTACTTCTTCAGTGAATTAAAAAGATTTTTAAAGATAAAACTCCAGCCTCCCAAGTATGATTGTCCTTTTGAAAAATTGAGCTAATAAACCATTGGGTGATAAAAGATAGCCCGATCCTTAGAAAAGAAACTGCCATTTTCCATTTCCACTGAGAAATTCATCTATTAGCAAAATAATCTTTAAGAGGTTTTGCTGTTATGTACCTTCATCACTCATCACTAGTATAAATGAAAAGGGAACAAAATCTAATTTCAGGGGCCAGATGGGTACTTACGTGAATGGCAGTGATTCAGCACAGGCTCCAATTAGAGCGAGCTCTGCAGAGCTATTGGGTGATCATGGGGATCATGCTAAATAGAGGTGAGTCCTCTTCTGGGAGCCGGGGTCCTCTGCTTGTCCTTTGGGTGCGCTCAGGGGCTTTGAGACTTGCTGAGAAACTTGAAAGCTGCTCTGTGCCATCAGCTGAGAGTGGGGTTTACAATTAACTTCTTGCTGGCAGAGTGATGGAGTTCATTTTAAAGCTCATTCAACGAGCACTTGAAGAAACAAGTATCAGAGTAAAGAGGATTTAAAACCTCTGAAAGTAAGATTTGAAATGTCCATTTGACCTTAGAAAAGGCTGTGAAAGAGCTTAGGCTTGGACACAGAAAGCAAAGATTAAATCTTGCACTACCTTTGACTGTTCTGAGAATTGGGACAGGGTCCTCAATCTGTGCCAGGTTCATTGCAGAATATAATCCTGGGAAAAGTCTATTTTTAATGAAACAGTTTTGTAACATTAGTAAACTCTGAGCTTCCTAAAAAACCAATACTTGATTACTCAAGTAAAGGGTAAACAGAGTGAAATGAAGTTAATGTTTAGGGAACACTTTTCTTCATGCAGGTATGGGGCTTAGTATGTGCTCACCCTCAGCCCCTCATTAAGTCTACATTGTGGCCTTGCAGGATTGGTTTCAGTAGTTCCATATATATTGACCATGAACTTGACATTCGAAAGGGTTCTAGTACTTTCCTCAATGTCACAAAATCAGGAAACTCCAAAATTCCTAATATTCCACTAATTGATTTTGTTCTTTTCCTTTTCTTCTCTGAATAAACATTTATTAATGTAAATTCTTCTTCAGATAATATCTTAAAATCTCTTCTTTTGGAATAGAGAGAACTAAAGACCTCTTCAAGAATGAGAACAGTTAGGGGTGATTGGGTGGCTTAGTCGGTTAAGCATTTGACTTTGGCTCAGGTCATGAGCTCATTCATGTTCATGAGTTCAAGCCCCACATCAGGCTCTATACTGGAAGCTCAGAGCCTGGAGCCTGCTTCAGATTCTGTGTCTTACACTCTCTCTGCCCCGTCTCCAGCTCACACTCATTCTCTCTTTCTCTCTCTCAAAAATAAATAAACATTAAAAAATTTAAAAAAAAAAGAATGAAAACAGTTAGAAAAACCAAAGGAACCCTATTGAGGGGTTGACTTGATCCTGTCTCCCATATATACGATGAATAGTAAAGAGAAAGAGTATATTGAAAATGTCCCCTGGCAGAAGGGTATTATAATTTCTGCCTTAATAGGTGTTGACTTTGTTGCCTGTTACCAATAATGCACATCATGAAATGGTCAAATAGTGAAACTCTTGAGCAGAAAAAAAAATTCAAATTCTTTGTCCAGTTTATCTTCTGCTGTTGTTTTAATTTTAACATAAAAAGACAACAGCATTTTACCTTTGATTAAAAATTTGTTCCTTGGCTCCCCCTGAAATTGAGGGGCACAACGGTTTTCACTGCATTTGTGTTAATGACTGCTCCACAGTGGGCTGATTCCCTTGAAGGATGCGAAATGGGTTGTCACTTCCTGAGAGGCAGAGAATTGAGAAGTTTGGGTTTTATTTCTAGTCTTTGTTTCTTGGTTGTGTTAATTTCCTTGTTTATGTTTCTTTCAATTAACATTGATCATTTTCATTTTCTGCCTTGTTTTTCTGCTGTTTGTGTAGTCTGCAGGGTAGGACTCCTTGGGTAGCAATTGTTAATCAAGGAGAAATGATAGCCTGAGGGTCCTGAGTTACTTGGTGTCAGGATACAAGTTGTTCTGTTGAAGCCTTGTTAGAAAACCTTTCATCACCTGCCTTAAGTAAGCTCTGGGTGAGGCTCTCCCAACTGTTCCAGTGTCTTTTTTTCTTTAACTGGTTTGTTTTCTTCAAATTCTCATTGTATACGATGTCATTAAAATAATAGTACTACTAGGTCAATAGTAACTTATTAAAATAAGTCTGTTGTAATTTTTCTCAAGGGAGCTCTTCACCATGTAGGTATTGGAGGAAGGTAAGAAGGAGGATTCATTGCTCACTGATAAACGGAGTCAGCTGAAGTACAAATGGGTGGGTTTGTTTAAAAAGGAAGTTCTGCAATATCTGGCTTATGTTACTTTAGAGACGACAGTTTTACTTCTGCAGCTCAGATTGAGAAAGCTAAATACGTAAGAGAATCCAGGGTCTCTGAGCTGGATATCCCTCCCTTTCCCTCTTCCTCTTCATCCCCTCCCCAGCTCCCTCTCTCTATCCTTCTTATCTCCCTACCTGTCTTCCTGTCGTCAATGGATGCATCATCTATATAAGGTTTTTCTTGTTTTAACCAGTGGGATGGAATGGTCCATCTTTTACAACTCAGCTCATCTCCTGCTGGATAGGACTGACTACGATTTGTAGAATCCCTGTCTATGCATATATCCCACCGCCTTCCGTGACAGTATCATTCAAATACTTCTCAAATTTAGTAGCACTCAGATGGTAGGCTTTTCCTTTAATCTGATGTGGGACAGAAAAGTACTGGGGAAAAAAAAGCCTCACTGTTTCACTGAACTCCACCTTCTTTTGTAGATAGTGGCTGCTTAAACTGGAGATTTTGTGGGAATTATCTGGCTTTCATTTTGTTTTCCCTCTTGATGACTCAGGGGCTTTTGTCCTGAGGCTCTCAATGGATCTGTTCTAGCTTGGCTGGTGATGACACATCCCAGAGGCTGCTTCTCTCTTGGCCGCAGGCCAGCAGGCTGCCCACCGTGCTGTCCTATGATTCGCACCACAAAACTACTGTAGGCGCCTCCCACTGCCCAGGCCTGGAAGGCGCCCTAATGAGGGCGTGGGAGGGATACAGTTAGGCAAGTTGTCGAAAAGAAGCTTCTGTTGTAACTTTCCTCAGCAGGGGGCTCAAACCAGAGCAAGGTTATGCTCAGGTAACAGACTCAATATTTGTGAGAGATGAATGGCAAAGTCCCTGCCCTTTTATTTACAGTGAAAACTTGTGTTTTAGAGAGCTGCAGTTATTTTGGGGGGCGAGGGGAGAGGCCACAAAGCGTGGAAGCCAAAGAAAAATATAATTTATTTGCTGCTAAAAGACTCAGCTGGACTATTTTGAAATAATGGTCAAGGGAAGTGTTGAATTCTTCACACATCCATACCCTTGGAAGTGAAGAATCGGGTTACCTTGGGAGCCACATGATGTACTTCTATCTTCCAAAATGGTGATTATTTTATAATAAATTTATGCTGAAATCAAAAGTGGCTTGTGTTCTCTGATGTAAGGGCTATCACCTGCACATACTGGTTCAACAAGCATTTATACACACTTTCTGGGTGTGGAATTCCACAGCCACCTGTCTGCAGGGACAGAGATCTGACCAGTTGGGCAAAAGAGATGAAAGGAACTGCCAGTCCCTACTTTTGTGTTGCTTTTTCTCTATGTGGGGAAAAACATCAGTCTATGAAATGGCATTTGAATAACTTAAAGCAAAGTGTTCATAAGAGCAGAATAACTCAGAACAGGCTTTGAAGCCATTAGGTATATGAATCACTTTCTGCCTCTTCTGGGTCCCACACCAGCTATTCAGAGCCTCCATCAGAGCACTTAGTGCTTTGTACCGTCTTTCTCTCTCCCCCACTAGTCTGTGAGCTCCTTGTGGAAAGAGATTTTATCGTGTTTATGTTTGTATCCCTCGACCCTGGCACAGCTCATGCATACCTCAGGTGCCTAGTAAATGCCTGGTGAATGAGTAAGAGGGACTGTTGTGGGAGGAGAAGGGAATAAGATTATGGTTTTGTATGCGTATAAACCACAAAAGAAAATAGTCTAGAGACAAAATGTGCATTACTTCTTGTAATTCTAGTCAAGGGAAGTGGTTCAATTTGGTACAATTCAGTAAAAAAAATATATTGAGCATATGTTCAGTTGTGATTGTCTACACAAACATGAAATGTTTTCTACCTTCAAGAGTCTTAGAGTCCAGGGTGGCAGCGGCACGGAGACAGAGATCATTTCAGTATAATTTGGCAAATATACTATTGAGGGCATCCAGGAGGCATTAATGGAAGGTGAGATCAGTGGCATTGGTTCAGGCTCACAGTGAGGGTAGGGCTGGGGATGTTGAGGAGTCAGGAAACTCTTGAAGGAGGACTTGACATTTCAACTGACCCTTGAAGCAGAGGTAGCTAAGTAAAGATGGAAGAAAGTGGAAATGGGAAAGAGGAAGGGGAAAAATTGGATAACAAGGACATCAAATTGGGAAACATCATGGAGCATGTGGGCAGCTACAAATGGTTCAGTATAACAAGTGAGTGAAGTATAACGTGGGGAGGGACAAGTAGACAGTATTGATGTCAAGGAGACCTATTAGCAGGTACCTACAGAAATGGTGTAGGTAAAAATTTGTACACCTAGTAGTTCTGGACCTGTAAAATAGAGCTGAGGAATGTTTGCCAACTACTCTAGTAGGATGTGATCACTGGTTGAGTATTTGTGATCAGGGTGTGAAAAGATGTCAGGAGTTTGGCTTGACTGCCTGAGGGGATGGTGGTACCATTAAACGAGAGAGAGAGGGAGAAGGAAGGAAGGAGGGAGGTAGGGAGGGGGAGAATAAGAGGAAGAATATATTTGACATTGAAGAAAGAAAAAAGGCTGAGTTCATATATATATATATGGGCATGTTGCATTTGAGATGTTTAAGGATCTTCTAAGGAATGTTGAAATGTATAAATTTGAAGCTCAGGAAAAGTCATATATATGTATGTATTTATATGATTAACATACATATAAGTTGCTAGCATACATAGGCTAAACAATCAAAACTGATAGATTGCCCAGGTGTATTATGCAAGCCAGAGATTCCAAAGGGACAATCAACGATCAGGTGCTCTGAAAGCTTTCTGAGAATCATACAGAGAATTGGTCGAAAGCAGATTCCTCCAGGGGCAACTGGGTGGCTCAGTCAGTTAAGTGTCCAACTCTTGATTTCGGCTCAGGTCATGATCTCATGGTTCATGAGTTGGAGCCTTGCATTGGGCTCTCCACTGAGAGTGTGGAGCATGTTTGGGATTCTCGCTTTTCTTCTGTCTCTGCCCCCACCCCACTCAGTCAATCAATCAGTCAATCTCTGTCTCTCTCTGTCTCTGTTTCTCTCTCTCTCTCTCTCTCTCTCTCTCTCTCTCTCTCTCACACACACACACACACACACACACACACACACACACAATAAATAAATAAACTAAAAACAAAGTAACTCCTCCACATCCTGGAGGATCTGATTCATTAGTGGAGGGTTAGGAATCTGCATTTTATGGAATTCATTAGCTAATTTTGATATACACTCATCTTTGGAAGCTCTAATAAAAACTAAGAGCAGTGGTATCATTCATGTTGGAGGGGTGAACAAAAAAAAGACTCCATGAAGTAAATAGACATCATGCCATCAGCCAGCAGGGAGTGAAATCACAAAAGACAAGGGAGGAGAGAGTTTATAGAACAAACAAGGGACAATTTTATAGTAGAGAGGTCTAGTCAGAGAATTTAGAAAGTATTATATTTGGCAATATGGTAGTGTAGAATCTTTAGAGAAGGAAGTTCAAGACAAGGAGTAAAACTAGGTTGTAGTGATGTGAAGGGTGGAGATAGGAGTAAAGAAGTGGAGAAAGTGACTTTAATAGGCCATTCTTTCAAATTATCTGATTATGGAGAGAAAGAATAACATTTGGAGAGGAGAGAATATAGGGTTAAGGAAGATACATATTTTTTTAAACAGAGGAGATACTCAAGATATTTAGAGTTTGAGGGAAGAAGGCAGCTAGAGCAGAAGGGTCAGAAGGTAGTGGGCAGGTAGAAGACACAGCTCTACATGGGAGAAGAAACACCTCATCTTCTCAAAAAGATAAGTGAAAGTGAGATGGAGTTATAGGAAGCTGAGATGAAGTGTTTGATAGATGTTCAGGAAGACATTAGGATGAGGCTTTATGAAACTTTTTTATGTTTATTTTTTTGAGAGAGTGAGATGAGACAGAGCATGAGCAGGGAAGGTCAGAGAGAGAGAGGGAGACACAGAATCTGAAGCAGGCTCTAGGCTCTGAGCAAGTTGTCAGCACAGAGTCCGACTTGGGGCTCGAACCCACCAAACTTGAGATCATGACCTGAGCTGAAGTCGGAGTTCAACCAACTAAGCCACTCAGGTGCCCCTAGGATGAGGCTTTAAATCATTCAAAAGGTACAAAGATTGTTGAAGTTAATCTAAACTAGAGTTCAAATGTTCACTTATTACTTTATGAATATTTTATTGGAGATAGTGACACACATTTGCTAACCTATGCTTTTTTCCCCAATTTGTAATGCAAATGAAAATATTTTGTGGTTTGAGCCCTTGTCAGTCCTACAAAACCCAAATCTCTTTTTTTGTAGATTCCTAATTTGCATTTGTCTGAATTGCATATGTTGTTTTGTATTATTGGAAACTAGCATATGGGGAACCCCAGTAACTGATTTTCTAGGTGAAGCAGAGCCTGAAGATTTGTGCGTGTGTGTGTGTGTGTGTGTGTGTGTGTGTGTGTGTGTGGTAGTCACCATTACTGGGGCCAAAAGAAAAGGAGAGATCAACTGATACCCAAATGGAGGAAGAAATAGCAGTCAGTGAGTAATCACTTAATATTGGCCATCCCTTTCCAACTAAGGTTTTTCCCAGTTTATAGATTCCCAAAAGGCCAAGTCTAGCATATTGTATGAAATAGCAAAGTTGGGCATTCAAAAGCAAATAGTCAAATGAATGGACATGCAATTGACTAATTTCCTAGAACAATCATACCAATTAAAACTTACCACTTAAAGGGTGCTTTGAAGTAGGAAGAGAGGATTAATGATCATTAAAATTCACTCAAGTTTTTTTTTAATGTTTATTTATTTTTGAGAGAGAGAGAGAGAAAGCATGAGTAGGGGAGGGGCAGAGAGAGAGAGAGAGGGAGACACAGAATCTGAAGACAGGTTCCAGGCTCTGATCTGTCAGCACAGAGCCTGATGGGGGCTTGAACTCGCGAACTGAACCGTGAGATCATAACCTGAGCTAAAGTTGGACACCTAAGTGACTGAGCCACCCAGGTGCCCCTCAAGTACTTTCTTTTAATTTGACTTTTAAGTGTTAATGTTTTCTAAATGTTGAAAATTTAAGAAGCTGAGGAATACAGAAAGAAAAGTAGAAACATCTGTGATACTAAAACCTAGATATTTTCCTATATTTCTTTCCAGTCTTTGTGTAAAACTTTTTATAGGAGAGTGCTATACCTACAACTTTAATCATGCTCATGTCATTTAACATTGTAGCAGAAACATTTTTCCATGTAATTAAAACATATCTTGTACAATACACAGTTTTCATTGTATAGTATATTATGAGGTTTCTCATATTTTATTTAGCTATTCCCTTACTACTGGATATCTAAATTATTTTTTAATTTTCATTACTATAATTAGCATTGCTATGAACACCTTTAGATATAAAGCACTTGCCATATTTCAGGTTGCTTTTCTGAGTTAATGTATAAAAATATGTAGCACCATTATAGCTTCTGGTACTCAGCAAATTTCTTTTTAAAGAAATCTCATAAGCAATATATGAAATACATAGTTCATCATATATACAACATTATCAAGAATTTTTATTTTTTAAATGTTTATTTATTTATTTTGAGAGAGAGCAGAGTATGCACATGAATGGGGAGGACCAGAGAGAGAGAATCCCAAGTAGGCCCCACCTTGTTAGCATAGGGCCCAACACAGGGCTTGAATTCATGAACTGTGAGATCATGACCTGAGCTCAAATCAAGAAACACTCAACTGACTGAGGCACCCACGTGCCCTTCAAGTATTTTATTTAAAGGACTTAATTTTGCTAATTTGTATACAAGACAAACAGAAATTTTGGGATTTTAATTTTCATTTCTTTGATGAATATTAAAGTTGAATATTTTGCGCATTTTGATAAAAATTTATTTCAAATTTTATATCCACTATTAAAATGATTTTTAATGGACTTACTCTTCTTTTAACATATTTTATTGTATGGTTTCTATGGGTTCAGTATTATGATAAGCCCTATGGAGAAGGCAAAAGAACGATAATGAATTGCTTTCAACCTTAGTAACTTGTATTTTATAATGATATAACTTGTAGAATGGAAAAGGCCTTAAAATGTGCCTTACTCAACTCACAGTTGAGGAAGCAAAGATTAAACCCAGAAAACAATTAGGGACAGCAGGCAAGACAGCAGATGGTACAACATAGCCTTTATTATTGGAATTCAGAAAAAGTAGAAAGCTAGGTGAATTGCAATGTCATTTGTCATTAGAAAGAAGGACCCGCTAGACTTTGAAGAATTGAAGAGTTCAGGGTTAGGAAAGGAAATGAACTTGTCACCATTGCTGGAAGGATTAGACCATTCAAACTAGGGTGGAGGGTTTGTGGACTGGTGTTGGGGCATAGAGTGTGAGATGAGGTCATATTAAATGTGTGCATCACAGGTCACCCCGCCCTCTGGTTGAGACCCATTACCCTGGCTTCTGGGAGGTAGCAGAATGGTTCCTCCAAAGCCTGAGCTGCAACCTAACTACACAGGGCGATCCTTGGGTTAACCACAGATTGTACAACTTGAGCCAGAGCTACGTTGTTGAACTCCGCTGGGTACCCTGAACGATGCCTCCGAGTCACCCTGTGGAATGAGTTTTAGGAAAATCAGTGTGTAAGGCAGCATTCCTGTGTTCTTCCAGGTAGTCCTGTGACTTGTAGCAAATTACTTACCTTCCTGTACCTCAGTTTCCTCATTTGTACCACGAGCTCTTTCTAGATCTCAGATATATAGTTTCCAGCCAGAGCTCAGTAAGGGACAGCCTTCACGTGGGAGAAAAGAGGCCGGGGATGTATAGCAGGCAAACTCTGTGGTCACCATCAGATCTATTCCAAGAGGGAGTCCTTTCTCTTAATTTATATCTTTAGAAAGTATGAGGAAATATCAGGGATTTTTTTTTTTGCCTCCCTACAGATTTACCAAAGGACACTGGGACAAGTGTCCATGTTACCTACCTTCTGTGCAGACAATTAATGAACACTTAAGAGCCTGTGGAATTAACTCAAACTTCCTCTTGAAAAATCTTCTTACTCATATGCTTCTTTTCTTCTAACTTTTTGATTATGTAGTTCTTGAATTGCTGCCTCCTGGTTTCTTGCTGGTACATATTTTGGTGGATTATCCTTGCTAAATTGAGTCTGTTTTTATTGTACTTCTTTGGGTTATCTTTTACAGTGATCAGAATTTTTTTTTCAATGTGTGCCATATCTACTTATTTTTCTTTTTGGATTATAATTTAATCCAGAAAGAGACTGTGTCTCCTGGTTTCATTTTGATGTTTAATTTATATAGTCCCAGAAAAATAGATCTTGCTGAGGTGATGAGGAGACAAACTTAAATGATTATCCTTTGATCATGCATAGGCATTTGCAACCAAGTCATCCTTCTCTGAATCTAGAAAATTTGGTGGTTCTCTGACAGGTTAGTAGAATGCCTGGCACATACATGATCCCCAATACATTTTTTATTTTTTAATTATTTATTATTATTTTTTAAATGTTTAGTTTTGAGAGACAGAGACCAAGCGAGACAGAGTATAAGAGACGGAGGGGTACAGAGAGAGGGAGACACAGAATCCAAAGCAGGCTCCAGGCTCTTAGCTCTCAGCACAGAGCCTGACGTGGGGCTCAAACTCGTGGAGTCTGAAATCATGACCTGAGCAGAAGTCAGATGCTTAACTCCTCCAATATACTTTTTTAAATTAATGCATCTGAGTGGTTTTATAATTCAGCAGTCACTACATGAAATGACTTACTATGCAGAAGAAAAAATATTAGTTGCAAAAGAGGTAAAGAATAAAAAAAACGCTCCTCCGAACTACATAAAATATGTTCAGTAGTCTCTCTTACTTTTGCGAGTAATTAGTCCCTTTTCACTCATATTTAGGGCATCACCATGCATGGGCACATTTGATGTCTAGCTGAATAGAAGCAACTTTGCAGGGAGCTTTATGGATTCCAGAAAACTTTTCGGTGCACTATCCAATTGATCCCCATAACAACCCCATGAGGTGGGTTGTGGTGATACTGTTATCTCCTCTTTACAGAGAAGCAAGCCACTGATAAAGGAAAAAGGAGAGGGTTTTTTTTGAATACCACTTAGCTTGTGTATATGACACATTGATGAAAGTGGAACTTGCTTCTTCTGATGCCCAGTTCAGGGCTTTTTTCCACTCCCTAAGTTCTTAATCTCTAGAAAGAACCTGTCTTCACTCCCTTATCGTTTCATCAAAGCAGAAGAATTTATACAGGTGCGCTAGCTCAGACTCTCTCTCTGAGCGATCCAGCACCATGTCTCTTACCTACCTCCACTCTTTATTTTTAACGTGTTCGCGCTGCAGGAGCTGACTCTTCTTCTCCCTAATTACCTTGTACGTGGGAACTCCTTTAGTAATGGAATTGCATGTGCGGGTGTTCTCTCACCTGGTTTTCTGTTTAGTGCACCTGGAGGGGAGAAGCGTTTCTGCTGTCTCATGGCATTAGCTTTGCTGAGGGAAGAATTTGTAGGAGCTAAGATAACTGCCTTCCTGAGAGGAAACCTCGTCTTTTTTTAAATCAAACATTCTTCAGGCACAGCTTTGCTTTTTGCAGAAATTGCCATTTGTTTATCATTAAAATGAACTGGGTCATGAGATTGGCAGCACAGCACTATGGGAGCATAGACAAAATCATGGGAGTCAGACAAATCAGGTTTGAATCCTGGTTTTGTTATTATTTGTTATTATTATATTATTTGTTATTATTATTTGGGCATTTCGGTTCTTGGATCTGATTTCCTCCTTTGTGCAAAGGGGATGATACATTAATGATATCTACCTCACAGGTTATTGGGAGGATTAAAGATAAAAGATATTTTTTTATGATGAAATAAGCAGAAGAGTGCGATCCTCTTCCCGGGCGGCAGAGCCCATCTGTGGGCCATGTCCCCCACGTCCCCTCCTGCTCTGCTCTCCTCCTCACTCTGCTCTAGGACACTTTCTGCCCCCAGAGGCTGACCTGTGAGGTGGACAACAGCAGTTTTCTCTGCCCTCTGGCTCTGTTGCATTTGGCCAGTGGGGAGTCCCAGCAGGAGGTCAGAGGAGGAGGAGATCATGTTCATGTCCTTACCTCCTTCCTTTCAGGGTCAACTGAGGCTAGCTGTGTCCCTGAGAATACCCTTTTCCAAGGCAGCCCATGGCGCTCTTCTCCCAGGTGTCCGTGACCCACCCCTCTCCTTGTCCCTTTGGAGGGTGGTAGAAACTCCGTTATTGCTGGTTCCAAGAATTTCAGTGACCCTTTGTAGATTCCTCTACCTACCGTCATCTTCTGAAATAATGTCTTTACCAAACCCTCCTTAAAGGATTCTAATATGTGTGTGCTGTCTATTTACTCCTGGGACCTTCACTGATACATTATTGATTACTGTTTAGTTGAAAGTACACTTGCCGAGATCTGTCTTATTTGGGGGAGTTTGGCACATTTAAAGGAAAAAAAGTAAGAATGGGTATTTCTTGCTTGCCATTTGATATTAAGAGAAGGATGATGGTGGTGGTGGTAATGATGTGAGCCAAGCATTTATCTGGACACTGTTCTATACATATTAGCTCACTTAAACTCAAACACCTGTAAGTATGTTTATCTGCTTTTTGTAGATCTCAAAAGAAAGGTCAGAAGGGTTAAGTAACTTGCCAAAAGCCACACAGGATGCCTTTGGAGAGCTGAAATCCTAACCTCTGCCTTTTTGGTTTTGAGGCTCATACTATTTTAGCCAGACCATGATGCCTCCTAAGTGAGGAGGATCAGCCCATCTGCAATCAGTTCTCATTTAAACCCATTTGCTTACTCATATTTCTATAGGAAAGTATTTAAATGATGTCTAGGCAAATTTGTTAAAAACTTGATTATTTCATCAGATCTTATCAGGTCAATTCCATGATTTGTCTGATATGACTGATTTGTTAATTTAAAAACATTGAGTTACTAGCTCATTAGGGGCACCTAACTATTCCCTGATTGCCTCTAAGAGTACTCATTAAATACTGAGTAATTAAATATTTTGAATGTGTTTTTCTCTGACACTATATAAGCTTCCCACAGCTTTTAGTTGGATTTTATTTTCTCCCCAGGTGTGGAATATTTAGTTCTGAGTTTATATTATTTCTGTCTACTTTTAAATTGATTCTAGGTGGGTAGTACAATTTGATATTTTCTGAGAACTTATAAAATACTTGGAATTATGACCAATCAGGAAGGGTGACTAAATTCCTGGAGGTATACTAGCTGAGAACTTTTCATTTGTGGATCACCTCTTCCCACCATGCCCCACTCCCTTAAAAATAATCCACACACACTCCAAAAGACCATACTTATCTGAGCAACTCACATTTGATTGTGGATGTTTCTCTAACCTCAGGCAAGCATTTTCATTAATCCTGGAAGAAGACTTTGTGTCTCAATGCCCTTTGGGTCTCCTGACTTGTGTCTTGGGATATTGTTAGCAATAATAAACTGGATCTTTCTTGTTCTAGCAATACCTTGCTGTTGTGGGATCTCTGCCCTCCCCGAGAGTATCTCCCTTTTAGTGTCATATGTCTTTAGGGGGAATTAACGCAGGTTCAAAGCAAGTCTTTGAGCCTTGTCAGGCCACCCGTGCAGGTTGTTGGAAACTTCGGGGAAGGTCGGTCTCCACTAGTGTGGAGGGAACCAGTGGGTTCCCGTGCTGTGAGAACTTGCCTGCTCCGGGGACCCACAGGGTTCCTTGAAGCCCTCTGCCTTGTGTTCTGTGTTTGTGTGCTGTAATTATAAGTAATTTGTTGAATGTATTTATATTTTTGTATGTATAATTCACACAGTTTTGCACTTTGAGATTTTTCAGTCATTTTAGTAAAACAAACTCCTTCAGACCTTGCTCACCGTTATTCTTTTCCCTAAATCTCAGACATGAGTCTTTTGAGAAACTTAGAAGAAATCCAAATGATAGAATACATGCTGTTGTTAGAATCACTTGGCTCCTACAATGTCAGCCTACGTCTACAATGTCAGCATTTTTGTGTTTTAGTCAAGCCTGTTTGCTTTATCCTCTTTCCCTTAGAGTGACTTGATGGCTAAAAGGCATTTCAGTCCACATGCAAATATACCTTGTGAATATGTACATCATGCCCAGATTCAGCTGAATATTAGACTAATGTTCTATTTGCTCTTTCTTCAAAACTCAAAATAGAGAGTCTCCTTCTTAGTGTCTCATGGGAAGTGAGGTAAGGTAATAAGGCTATCATGTCTTTCAAGTGAGAAGTACCCTGGGATATTCTTCGAAAAAATAGTTAGTGCTTGACCAGGTAAACTGTTTCTTGTAACACCTTTGAACCCAAAAGGAGAGAACTCACTAAATTGACTGAAGAGCCATTGTACTGTGGATTATTGCTAAAGGTGAAACAGGAGGCCACCGTGGCATGGCCAGAGGGCTTTCAGATATAGTAAGACTCCCCTGGCTAATGCTACCTTCGTGAATCCTTCGTGGAACATGGAAGGGTCGTGGCTGTGCCAGGCAGAGTCAGCTCACACACAGTAGAGCATGCATCCTCATCTCATACATGTAAGTTTAAGTTGTGGCTACTATACCTATTTTTTTAAGCCACTTTAAATGTTGACTGGAATATTTAATGGAAAACAGATGGTGCTTGAAATCTCTGACTTACGTTTAACAAAAGCTGTTTTGGAAATGCTGCTTATTTGTACTTTTATTGCTTTAAACACAGCACCATTTTAGCTGGTTCTGCTGAATAATTTAAGAATTACTGTCCTAGTCTAAGACAGCATTTCGAAGTGCACATGTTAATCATATACTTGATTAAACATTTCCTTGCCTTTCTCTTCAGAATCCAGTTGGCTTTTGAGTGGATAATTGTTGCATTGAGCTCAGTGACATTGGGAACAACTATAGTCCGTTTGAATTACTTAAAACACCACCATGAAAAGAAATACCTGTGATTTGCTTTCTCGAAGCAAAAGTGTAAGTACCTCTTGTCTTCATTTCTTTTCTAAAAATATGTACACATATGTTTTCTTTTTTCTTTTTTTTTTTTACTGATTTCTTTAGATTTTAATACGTTGCTATCTTGATCAGGCTTGTGGGAAGAAATCCTTGGTTAACTTTCAGTTCTTGGACTATATGCCGCTTATTAACAAACGAAGACTTGTTTGTATGTGTGGCCTAGTTGACATTTGATGGGAATTCTGTTTCAGCCAATTTATATGCCTTGCCATGGTGTGATATTGGAAACTCTCATATTTGGATTGATGCAGAAATTCTATGAGTAAAAATTGAAACTGAAGAAATTTAAGTCTTGAATATTAAATTTTCTGGGCAAGTCCAAAAGGATAAGTTGAGTTTATGTCACTACCTACTTCATTCAGTCACATTCCAAAAGTTCATGTACTTGATGAATAATGTGAATATTTGATCAATGTGACATGACTTCCATGAGCTGTCCACCCTCACATATGTCTCTAACTTTCTTTCCTTCAGAATTTTTATTTAAGTGAATGTCCCCAAAGCCCTGATGTAGAGTAAGCCTTCTTTCCATTTACCTATTCTTCTCAAGGTGCCAAATTAATGATGATTTTTAGATCTGTCTTAGCTTATAAATGAAAGCATAAGCAAACAGAGCAACTCAAAGAAAACTACACAAGGCAAGGATGAAAGTAGACTGTTAATTTCTATGAGGCAAGCTCTGAGAATATGTCCCTTTGTTCATTTACCCAAGGGGAAAAAAGACATCCAAACAGATGCAGTTGTGACGTAGGAACATTCATTTGAAGGCATCAGAAAAACCACAAATGCAAACACATTTCTCTAGTATGAGAATGCTCTGTGTTGCAACCCGTGATGCTTTTGTGATGGCCCAAGGCCGCCTCTGGTTCTTTGTACAGAATACCTCTCAGGCTTTTAAGGGTGAGCAGCGCAGGAGTATGTGGAGAAGGAAGTCTAGTGTGCCTAGTACGGCGTCTTAAAAAATGAGAAGGTGTCCAGAAGTATGCTGGTTCTTGGAGTATAGAGTGTGTTTAATTGCCAACCACAGAAATTGACCAAACTCTGAAGAAATGTCTAAATTAATTTGTTTTCCTGGCTGGTGTTTGGGTGCGTGGATTATTAGATAAAATAAAGGGCCATGGCTTGGAGCCGGGAGTTCGTTGTTCATCATATATATAGTTGTTCATTATAATAGGAGGTGACTTGCATACGAACTACCAAACTGCCAATGCATCTTTCTGTTACAAATGGTTTTTTTTCAATTTTTAACTTTATTTATTTTTGAAAGGTGGGTTGGGGAGAGAGGCAGGCACAGAGAGGGAGAGAGAGAATATCTTAAGCAGGTTCTACACCACCAGTGCAGTGTCCGATGTGGGGCTTGAACCCAGAAACCCTGCGATCATGACCTGGACATCAAGAGTCAGATGCTTAACCGACTGCGCCACCCAGGTACCCCTGTAACTGAATTTGTCATATTATGTTAAATATGAAAGTAAACCATTTACATATGATTCTTCCTTTCATTAAATTTCAGTACCATGTGATATGAAAAAAATGTGTAAAGGCAAAGGGAAGAATATTTTGGACAATTAAAAATAGATTATTAAACATTGTTCTTGGAGGAAAACATTCTTTAAAAGCAAATGATTAACTGAGCTGTGACTTTAAGGAACTGTGAGTGTTTAATGATGCTGGGAGATTTCCCATTTATGTTTGCTTAATGCAAAAATTTTCATCTTGGTGGAAAGGCTCCTGATTCCCAGATTACGAGAACGTGAGTTGCCTACATGTCTAAATGTAAACAGGAGAGCTCTTGTTTCACTGCTTCTTGGCTTCTTGAAAATCCACTGGCACAAAGGAAGTGCTCCCACCTAATTAAGTGACTCCAGGTAGGAGATTGCTGTTTCTCAGAGAAAAGAGCTACACTTTTTGCCTGGTTAGAAGTGGTCACAGAATTTCAAAAGTTCATTTTGCATTGGTCTGACAAAGTCACCCCCTACCAAGTTTTTGCCATAACAAAATCCAAGGTTATACACTTAGAGGCAGATGTTTCCTATTGCTGATGAGGAAAATTTTGAGAATTAATTTGGTTTAGGAGCTGAGGATGTTTTTCTTTGGCATTATAACATTTAAAAATCCAAAGAGAATGTTCTAAATGTTAAAATAGCCTCTGCTCCTCTCTGCAGGTCTGTACATGTCTTCTATGTGTCATTGTGAAGCTTTAGGTGTACAAATGAGCAGGAAAAAAATATCATTGTTAGACAATTACTTTATTTTTTTCTTAACACTTAAACAGTGCTCATATTTTTCCACATCACATTCAAGATCTGGTGCAGTGTCCCTTTTAATGATTAATGCTCTGGGTTCTTCATTTATTTGGGAGAGATCCATGAGATCTTTTAGCTACAAAATATAAATAAAGCCCTTTTTTCTTAAAGTGACATTT
>NC_043705.1:41715738-41732934 GCF_006229205.1 Suricata suricatta | reverse complement strand
TATATATATATAAAGCAGTACTTCTCCAATGTATTAACCTCCATGGGGAAAATGCCTTCAACCTGTCTTCATTCATAATGGCTCCTTTCTCCATCCTAGAATGTAAACTTCCTGAGACAGAAGTTTTGCTTATTTATTTATCACTGTATCTTTAGCCACATGTCTTTAACATAGTAAGTAATTATGTGGCAATGGAATGAGTAAATGGGTACCCATGTTCTCTGCTGAGAGAAGCATCCTTGTATAATGGCAGCATATAATAGAAAGACTTGGCTTAGTAGAGAGGTCAGTCAAGCCTTCCCTGAGAATAGGGGATCTTCAGTGTAGTCTGTGATGTGAAGAGTGAGTTAGCCTACCAATGCAAAGAGGGCTTCCAGACAGAACTAACTTGGTGTGTAGTGACTCTGTAGTCTTAGGAAATGTGGTGGCTTCAAGGTCACGCATGAAAGCTAGAATAACTAATCTGCTGACAACTGTAGAGAGATAGAGAAAGATGAATATATTTAAGACATATTTAGGAGGGGGAAAATGATAGGGCTTTTTGGGAAAGGTATTGGATGTAGGGGAGAAAAAAGTATGGAAGGTGACTTCTGGGTTTATAGTTAACAAAAGTGGATGCAGTTCTTCCACTGCAATGGAGAGCCTGGGTGCACACCTCGGAGGGATGGAGAGAGGCTGAGTCTGAGTCCACAGCTATTGAAACTAGGATGTTTCAAGATATAGGAGTTTATGGAGCAATTTTACTTAATTCACATAACACATAGACTGGGAAATTCAAGTTAACTATTACATTTATGTTCCAAACTGCTAATTCAATATGGAAAATAGAGGGATGCTTTAGTTGAAATTAAAAAAAATCCTGTAAGTTTAACCCCAAGCTGTCTTACTTCACCAGATCTACAAGGGAAATATAGTAAAAATTATTTCTAATTTGGTTTTTAAATTTCTTGGAAGAAAGACCATCCATTCCTGCAAATTATTATGTGTAGAGAAGTTCTGAGGAATAGCAGCCTTAAGTATATTCTCTTATTTCATTATGTGTAAACAAGACAGGACTTACACTAGTTGACTTCTGAAATCTTTCAAACATCAGCTCATAAAAACAGGTGTTTGTTTTTTCTTCACTATTTCTGATAACGTAATGTGGTTAGTTTTGATCTATACTTTAATTTATTTTTAAATTTTTTTAAATATTTATTTTGAGAGAGAGAGAGACAGAACACAAGTAGGGGAGGGGCAGAGAGAGGGGGATACAGAACCTGAAGCAGGCTCCAGGCCCTCAGCGGTCAGCATGGAGCCCGATACGGGACTCGAACCCACAAACCGTGAGATCTTGTCCTGAGCCAAAGTTGCACGCTTAACCAAGTGAGCCACCCAGGTGCCCCGATTTATACTTTTATATTGTTCCTGAACCAGGTTAAATGTATAATGGTAAAATCTATTAATTATTATTTTCTTGAAAAATAATTCAAATTTAAATAGCATAAACTACATTAATTTAAAGTAAATCAAAGCATTTATACTGCTAATTGAAAATGTCTAAATGAGTCAAATATCATTAATATTATCAAACATTAGGATGAACTTACATGAAAGCATCTATGATAAATGGACCTAAATTTTAAAATCTTAAAAATCAATTCTTTATTATATATTATTAAAATAGGAAACATTTAAAATTTTCTGTTTTGGTTCACAGATTTGCTTATGACATTTTAAAGAAGTCCACTGTTTAAAACATGACTAGAACAATACATTGCACCTCAAGTGAAAATATCAAAAACAAGTAATTTAAGCTTTACATTTCTGACTTATATAACTGTTTGAACTGTCTGCATCATTAGAATACATGGCATTAAGGGGCATCTGGGTGGCTCAGTCAGTTGAGCGTCCGGCTTTGGCTCAGGTCATGATCTCGTGGTTCATGGGTTCGAGCCCCGCGTCGGGCTCTGTGCTGACAGCTAGTTCAGAGCCTGGAGTCTGTTTCAGATTCTATGTCTCCCTCTCTCTCTCAGCCTCCCCTGCTCATGCTGTCTCTCTCTGTCTCTCAAAAATAAATTTAGAAAAAACAGGGAAAAAAAGAATACAAGGCATTAATACTTATCTCTCATAAAAAAGAATTTCACCCAATCTTACAGGACTTACAAAGTTTGTTTTATAATGTCTGCTTATGGTAGGAAGAGGACTTAACGTTCTTCTGACCCAGCCCTTTTATTTTGTCCACTGAAGGAAACCCTTAACGTTCTTCTGACCCAACCCTTTTATTTTGCTGACAAGGAAATTGAAGCAGAGGTCTTAGGAGATAAGATAAATGACTTGCCTGGTGTCGTTGAAAAAAAAAAAAAGTGAGCTTTAAAACCATGCAGGATTGGGTTCAAAATCGGGCTCTTTCAACTTGCCAGCTGTGGGACATTTGACAAGTTACTGACTGTGGTATTCTAAAGGGTGCTAGGGGAATGATGCTAACACACAATGTTGATCCATCAAAAGTATAGATACCTCATTAGAATGAGTTCTATCTGCCCTAGCCTGTAAGTGAGAGACTCCCTGTGTTCTTTCCTCTCTGTGATTCTTAAAATGTGTCAAAGATGGGATTTAAAAAATACCTATCTCTTACCTGCTTTTACCTATTTCAAGTGCCTGAAAAATACCAGTGAGAAAAACTATGTTGTCCTGAGTAAGTCCTATAAAAATTAAGGCATTCAAGGAAAAACAAATGAAATATCATAAAATAAAAAAGAGAAGACTATTCAGGCAGCATCTGTTTTTTAAAAACTCTGGATTTTCAGATTAATAATAATTACACAAAAAGAAAGAGAAGGAAAGGAAAAACCTTGATCTGGCAGATAACCCTTTTCTTGAAGTAGTTATTTCCAGCAGGAAGTGTTGCAGTAGAAGATTCTTCCATACGTTTTACGATATACATGCTTAACCTTTTTAAAGTTTTTGAGCCACCTCTTAGTGGGCTGACATTTCATTTCCATGGGTCTGTTCGATGTTCTCGTGTGACTTCTTGGAGTTTTATACCCTCTAGGGCACTTAAGATCACATTGGTTTTTTCTGGGTGCTGGTTCTTTGCCCATATGTTGAAAGGAAAAAGCATATGCTAAACGGGAAGCTGGTTCTGTCTGTTCTAACCTTCCGTAGTGTCTGCCATTTGTGGAAGTTGGGGACGGCTCTTGCTGTTCTGACTTCTGCTTTATTGGGGCTACACAAGTCTCATTTGTACAATTACAGATTTTTATATTTTGCTATAAGACCATCTTAAAACAGATTGGTAAAATGAGGCTTCGTGAGGTATGTAGAGCATATACACAACTAGTGTAAGTTTCATAGCAGAAAAATCCCATGCAGAAGGGAAGCTTTATTTTTGTTTACTAATCTGAATTAGAATGGACCAGCTAATTTCTCTATTTGAAACATGCCTTCTCTTGACTCAAATATGTTTTGATGAAGTCATCTAATTTTATTCCAGAACAGCATTTAGTTATAAACATCTGGGATTTTTTTCCCTCTTTTACCTACATAGTATAGCAATCTAGGACAGAAAGAAAGTAATTAATAAAGAATATGCTTTTTTTTTTAATTTTTTTTGTTTTATTTATTTTTGATACAGAGAGAGACAGAGCATGAGAGGGGGAGGGGCAGAGAGAGAAGGAGACACAGAATGGAAGCAGGCTCCAGGCTCTGAGCTAGCTGTCAGCACAGAGCCTGATGCGGGGCTCGAACCCACGAACGTGAGATCTGACCTGAGCCGAAGCCGGAGGCTTAACCGACTGAGCCACCCAGGCGCCCCAAGAATATGCTTTTTAAAGCTGTTATAAATTTTTCATGAAAAAGTACTCTAGCAACAACTCTGCTTTCAATTAAATAGTTTAATTTGCTGCCGCTCTCACGGCTCTCCCAGCCCGTTAGCAGCCAGTGTTAAGTGGAGCCGCTCTTTCCCTTTCACTGGTCCCAGAGAGAAAGGAGCCATTTCAGTGACCCCAGCATCACATCCATGATTCAAGATTTCCTTGGAATTTCTCCCATGACATATTGATATAGCATGGTCTTTAGAGGTTAAAGATTTAATTCCAGCAGCTTGTATTTCTGTTGAAAATAATCTTTAAAATAATAGATTTACTCTACTTTGTATGCAGAGCCGTAATCATCATAGCCCCACCCTTAGGTTCTGGAACTCTTCAGTATTGTGATGTGCTTTCACTGATCTAGGTGGGGTTTTTTTTTGTTTGTTTGTTTCTTTTTGTTTTTGTTTTTGCTTTTTTTTTTTTTTTTCACTGTCTTCCTGGTGTAAGGGAGCCAATGTGATCAAGTTCAGCAATCTCAAACTTGGGCTTCAGAAAGAAAGTATTAGGATTTCTGTTTATATTTACTTTCAAATGTCATCTTTTTTTCAAATTTCAACCTTTTGTATGTGTTTGATAAATGTACCATATAGATGTGTGGAATCAGTAAATGCATAAATTGGGAAAATCCATTCCAGATATTTTTCCTAATAGGGGTAAGTAAAGGAGCACTTAAAGAATTAACCTGTTTAATTCTTACTCGTTCAAGGGGGTAAGAAAGGCTTTAGAGGCCATTCTTTGCAGTGAAAAGAGAATTGTTTTTGAATTCAGATACCTGGATTTAATCCTCAGATCTGCAAGTAAGTGCTTAAACATCTGACCTTTAGTTAATTACTTACTTTTTTCTGAGCCTTCGTGCCAATGTGTGTAGAAAAGAAAAAGTATATCATAATGAAGGAGAAAGCACCTTTTATATAGTGTTGCTTGATAAATTCTATCTTGAATGTTGCAAATGCTTTCTGGTAGCTACAGGGTTGCAGATACTTTTTTGCAGCTACAGTATCTGGCCCAGAAAAGAATTAGCTGGAAATGCCAGGAAACTCTTCTCACTAAAGAGGTGGAAGCATAGCTTCCAAGACTCTTGAGCCAGTCTTCATATTATGCAAAGGATCCGCCATAAGATGAGTGGTTAAACTAGGTGAGAGTTCTATTTCCTACCAGTTAAGAATTTCTGTGATTCTCAGTCATGTTGTGTCCATTTGTAAAATGAATTGAAAATTATTTCCCAAATAAATATAAAATCAAGACACTGGTGAAAAGGAGTATATTAGCTCAGTTGCCTTAACAAAAATATGGTAGACTATGTGACTTAAGCTGCAGAACTGTACCTTCCTCGAGTTGCAGAGGCTGGCGAGTCCAAGATCACGGTGCTGGCCCATTGACTTCCTGATGACAGCTTTCTTCCTGGCCTTCTCATCGTGGACTCTCAAACACGCCTATCTCCAAATGCTATCACACTGGGGAGAGGGTTTCAGAATAAGAATTTGGGGTGTGACACAAACATTTCTTCTATAACACAGTTTGATATTCTTTTTTATTGTATTTTGTTTTTGATCATGAGAGGTATACTCTTTAATCCCTATCGCCTATTTTACCCACCTCCCCTCTGGTAACCGTAACTTTGTTCTCTACAGTTAAGAGTATTTCTTGGTTTCTACTTATATCTCTCTTCTTTTCTTTGCTCATTTGTTTTATTTCTTAACTTTCACATATAAGTGAGATCATATGGTACTTATCTTTCTCTGACTGACTTATTTCACTTAACATTATACTCTCTAGCTCTAGGCATGTTGTTGCAAATGGCAAGGTTTTATTCCTTTTTATGGCTGAATAATATTCCATTGTGTATATATACCACATCTTCTTTGCCCATTCATCTGTTGATGTACTGCATCCATAGTTTGGCTCTTGTAAATAATGCTGCAATGAACACAGCATTCCCTTTACCAGTAGCTTTGCTTTTATGCTAACCAGAAGTGGAAAGTAATTATACAGACAAAGGGAGAGACAGCTGTCAATGTCTATAGCGACAGTATATTTTAAAATTAAAGTAACTTTCCTTACAATATTTCTGTTGATATTCTCTGAACTCATGAATTTTTATAACTCTTCTCATCTGGAGAATGAACAGGATAAATTTCAACTCTTCATTAATCACTTCTCTTCTGTTTTGAATTCTAAAGTACCTTGTAGTATTTTACATTAAATTCTCAATTTCCTAGTGAGTGCCCTGTATCATTTTCTTCCTACCAGTAGGAGAGATTCAAGATCTCTTCTGCTCAATTGGATTTGTTAGTTTCTTGATGAAATTGCCCTCTGTTTGACTTGAGATCCTTTTGGATGCTCTACATTTGGATAAAACTGGCACTCACCAGATGTCTTTTAATTGAAGTTCCCTGTTCTTTTTTTGACAGAATTGTTGTTCAGTGTTTATTCAAAACTAGAAACAAGTCCTGGATGTTTGGAGAGTACAGGGTGTCTAGAGAATTCTTTGCGCACTGAATTCAAAGGCCGCCTAACTGGGCTGTCAGTTTTGAGCCTTTAACAAAGAACCCACCTGGTGAAATATGCCATTAGGCTTCTCAGAACGGCCTCCTTGCCCAGAAGACTTTACAAATGTTGTTCCAAGTTTATAAACCAGATTTATTTCATGCTTAAAACAACAACAACCTTTTCCCAGCTGTACTTTTATATTCCTGAGTTTTTGGGCAGAATTGTTGTGTTCATGGACCAGGATGAGCAATTTATACCATTCAGTCCATCGGTGTCTACCGGGAGAGCGCAGAGCAAAAAGAAATTTGAGAAGGATGATACATTTTGTATGGCATTGCAGAGGTATCCGCATTCATTACTCCTCACAATTATCCTATGAGATTGATTGTCTTGGTAGTTTTATGGTTAAAATAAAAATTATGGTTCCCTTCCCAGACTGACCTCCTTTCTCTACCACATCAATCACCACCTAAGCAAAAGTTGTCACAACTTAGGATCCTGATAAAGTTAAGTATATGGAAGCTGGATTTTTCTCTTGTGATCCCTCATCAGAGTTCAAAGAAGGTCAGAGGGGATACTACTTGTAAAGCTGCTTTGAGAAGTACAATATACAAAAGCAGAACCAAAATAATATTTTTGCTTGTGTCTCTGTTGGCAACAAGCTGAAATGAGGACTAGTAGTTTTAGAGGTTTCATTCTTTTTGTTATTATTCCTTCTCTGCTCTTTCTTTACAAAATTCAGCAAATGTTTATTGAATGGTTACTGTGTGTCAGGAACTGTGTTGGTCTCTGGCTTGCCAATGGTGAGTATAATACTTAGGCTCTCTCTCTTTGTAGAGTCTACTTGACAACTAAACATATTATATTTTTTACAATTTTATTTCTCTTTCTTTATCCTTCTATACTACCCAGACCCTAACCACCCAAGACTATCCCACTGTAATCTTTAGTTCTTCCCAAGGAGTCTGAAACCTGCCTCTCTCACACCTCTGTGTACTTGTCTTTATCACATTGTGGATAACTTGTTTGGCAGAATTCATTTGAGCTGTGAATAATGTGCCATAATTGTCAATTACGCTCATTGTTGCAGAAACAGATTATTTTAGAGTGGTTAAAAAGACTTTTTCTCAGATAATCAACAACCATCCCAGAATAGCTGAGAGTAAAATGAATGTGAGTATGGAGGAAAAGTCTGAAAGAATAAGGACTGATCACCAACCATTTCCTCTGAAATCAATCACATCACAGTTTTAGTGGCCAGAGTCCCTCATTATATTGTTGCCTTAGAAAAATATTCCACTTTTTTTTGATATTGTGATGTGTTCACTGTTTTATTTTTGGACAATCTCAAATTGTAATTTGAATTCTGAATGATTATGTCCAAGAAATAATTGCATATGTTGTACTTAACAATGTAAGCACCAAAGACACATAAAATTAGAGAGGAGTCTTGTTGAATCAATAATAACTATTGAAGAATGATCACTCCAGGAAGTATCACTCTATAACAAAGTGAAATTATGAAGAAAGCATAATAATTTAGTGGAGTTTTCTATTAGTAGTGTTTTGAACCAGAAAAATAAATTACTTCTATAGCTTTTTTAACTATAGTCAATTCTCTATTTTTAAAATTAGGCTTGAATATTGCTTTTTATTATTGAGATGGCTATCTGGAAGCAAAGGTTTTGAAGGTTAAAAATGATTTCCATTAAAATTATTGATGTATTTTTGTGGTTTCCCATGGTCAGTGCTTTCAAGGGTGGGAGGGGCGTGGTCTTAAGGTCCTGGCTTGTAGTCTGGGTTTTGCTACTTTGTATTTATGTTGTGGCAGGGTAAATGATGATGAGAAAACCCTAAAAAAGTAGGTTATTATCAAGTGCTCCCAATATCTGTGATGATGATTTCAAGGGTAAAATGAAAAAACAGTACTAAAAACACATTACAAAATAAAAATAAAAAGCCAAACCACCCAAGCAAAACAGACTCCAAAATAATGTTACATAGTATTCAGTTATATCATATGCTTCTGTACCAAGTGCTTTAAGTCTTAGGGATTTTTAAAAAAATAGAATCGATCCATCAGTAAACAGATTAACATCTGCTACATAGTACAACTATGTTAAAAAAGGTTATTCTTGTCAGATCATATGTTCTCCTAAATTCTGTATATTATAAGCCATGATGCCAAGGCCAAGAAAGATTAATTGTTATATAGTTGGAGCCCCCCTGACCCTGCTTTCCAATTGCTTCTATTGCTGAGATTGGGTCATATACTGGACACATGGAATTGCAAGGCATGACCCCGTTTATAGCACAATGTCTGGGACAATGACATTTTGCTTGTAACTCAAGGTCATATTTGTCCTTCTCCTTGCCATTTTTACTATTGTAGCAGTCTAGACTTCTATTTTGGCAATATTGCTTCTGTGTCGATGATTTGGACATATTTATAGCCCTCACAATCCTGAATTTAATTCAGTCTACAGTATTTATTAAGCTCTTACCACCTACATGCCTGGATGACAGCACTCATACCCCATGGAGCTGTGACCAAATGGTACCCCAGAGGTTCAGAGAGTTAACCCTCTACCAATTCATATCCAGGTTAGGATTTAAGCTTTGCAGAGAATCAGGTGCTCTGAGCATTAAAGTCCAAATGGATTACAGCTACTAAAAACCAACAATAACACCACTGTGCCACAATGAAAGCTATGTTTTCCACAATCTCACTGAAAACAAAAAGCTCCCAGCTTTAGAGGTCTTCATTTCTGCTTACTGCATGTGCTTTAAGCTATTCATTTTTTGTAATAATAATCAATTTGGATGTTTCTTGACAAGGGCATTACCTGGCACTAATTTGCCAGCAGGAGTGCATTTAAACAAAATTTGAATCATATCAAGAGAAACCTAGGCATTGCTCAGAAACAATAGTCTCTGAAGAAATACTCAAAGATAAACAAGGGAGTTGAGAAAAAAGAATGAGAACTTCCTAATATGTATGCCTATAAAAACTTAAAAAGCAGAAGGTTTTTCCTCCATTTATTCCTGCAGGGGTTCAGAACAGACATGTATTTCCTCAGCCAAAGCATCCGCAGCGTGATCAGAGAGGAGCGTTTCCTACAGTGGGTAGTGTCTTCAGAGCAAATGCCAAGTTAAAACTTTCTGGTAGGGTTTTGTAAAGTTGGGACAGTCTTTTCTGAGGAAATGATGAGATGATCTTACAACAAGATCTTTCAAAGTTCTGATCAAGTTTTATGGTTCTTCAAATATGTATTGTTGTTTACGTCATACTATGACTTATAAGAAACTTGAATGTCTTAATTTATAATTTTTAACTTATCACCATTAAGTTTATAAATATGTTTATAATGTATATATAGGTATAAATAAATAGACATATAGACATAAATGACTGTAGATGTAGACACAAATGAAGATTAACACATATATTAACTGACATCTGCTCATTTGAAACCAAAGTTGTATACTTACATTAAAGTAATACATATCATTCATTAAATTATCCTGCATTTTAATGTCAGAAATTCTTACCATTATGTGACCTTGGGTGAATTACCTTATTCAGCTATATTTTACTCATTTGTAAAATGAGAGGAGTAAATTAAATGAGTTGAAATTTTTCTTTCAACTCTGAGACTATGACTATAGTTTTGAGATTACATATTTATCTTAACAGACTCAATAAATGTTTTTCATGTTATGATGCTTATACTAAAAGCGTAGCTTTTGGCTCTCCTTTCCATCCGAAACATAGAGGTAATCTTGATTAATGAATTGAGCTCATCAGATACTTGATGCAAAAACACTGCCTGTGTTGGACATCTCTCACCTTAAAGAATGCATGTAGGGGCATCAGGGTGGCTCAGTTGATTAAGCATATGACTCTTGGTTTTGGCTCAGGTCATGATCTTAAGGCTTTGGGGGTTTTTTGAACCCTGCATCAGGTTCTGTGTTGGTAGCATGGAGCCTGCTTAGGATTCCCTTTCCCTCTCTCTCCCCCTCTCCATCTCTCCCTCTCTTCCTCTCTCCCTCTGCTGCTCCCCACTCGTGCTGTCTCTTCTCTCTCCAAATAAAGAAATAAACTTAAAAAAAGTGCATAGAATTGAAAATATCTTCACTTTACTGAGAATTAAAATAATTATTTTAAAATTATTGCTGCTTTCAACATTAATCTTGTAACCACCCATGTTGCCAATGGAGAAGTAAAAAGAAGGTCATAACATTTTGAGTAGCTATGCTTTGAAGTAATCTAAATACTTTTACTTTACATTCTAATGAGAAAAGTTTTGCCCAGCTCTCTGCTGATGGCCACCAGTTTGACCCCTACAGGTCACCTGTGGTCATATCAAGTCTGTCTTTTCTCTGTTAGCAGAGAGACCTCTGAACTGTTGTGTCCAAGTGTGGACAGTATGGTTTCTCTCTTATGTCCCTGAAGCACAACCAGTTCTACGCTGTAACATTTAACCAAACTTTACTGAACGCTGGACATAATAGGAGGAAACCACAGTGCAGAAAAGAAAACTTTTACAAGTGAATGTAAGAAATGATCATTCCTGACAATAACAGACACAACATGTTACCAAGTCGTTTCTCCTTTGTCATTGACCTACTTCTCAGTTGCTTTGCTTACAAGAAATGCCCTTTTTCTTGTATCCTACCTGGTGTCCAGGCTCTGGACTCCACTGAGACCCAGGAGAAAATCTTCATTCCATGTCTAAGAAACAATAATTTACAAAAGTACAACTCTGCCCTCATGAAAACTCCTTCCACACTTTTATTCAGAGCAATTTAACCTGAATATATACCTTTTAGGCAAGGACTTTATCCTGGCCTTTATCACACCGAAGAAGCAAAGTTTCTTCAAAATCTTTTCCTTTAAAGGAACACTTGCTGAACCTTCTCCCAGATTTTTTTCATTAAGGCCTTAAGACATATTAGTGTCACCTCTCAGCCAAGAGTACTCTCATTCCACTGAACATCTGCACAGTCACCATTTTCACCGTATCCCTATCACATGTATTACTCACATAAGATCCCGTCAACTTCTTAATTTTACAATATTGAGGAATTCTGGAGTGAACTGTCTAGCTTCTGTCTTAAGCTCAGAGATGTATAGAGCTTCAAAGAGTGCTACTCCCTCTTCTCCAACCATAAATAGCTGAACAAATGACATATTGACGACTTGAAAAAAATCCATCAGATAATTGAGGTTATAAGACAGTCAACCAGCCTGAAATATAGGAAGAGACAGGCACCTGTCAAGAAGGAGAAAGGAGATGTCTTCATTTGTTTCTATCAGGAAAACATCACCAGATGCCATATAAACTAGTAAGGAGATTCAGCTAAAACTTATAATTAATTGCTAAAGCCTGAGCATGAGCTAGCAAGAGAGTATGGACACCCTGGAGGTTGCATAAATAGGGGAGGCATCTGTTACTGGGCGTTTCCTCCACAAATCTCGCTAGGTTCTCACTGGGCAGATTGAGGAGAACTGCAGCCACAGTTGAAATTAGACCAATCTCCTTGATGGAATAAAAGCATTAATCTGTAAAGGGAAGAGCGACAGGGACTGCTGACTCAGGGTACTGGGTAAACCCATTGATGAGGAAGGTAAAAAGGGAAAGTAAACCTCTCTCCTCAAGGGCTAGGTGAGAATATGTGCCAGGGCCAGCATGCCGGTTAGAGGATGGGCAGGAGCACTTACGAGACCCAGCGACACAGTGCTCACCTCAGATGGAGGCTCAATCAGAACATCATGGAACACTCTTCCTCTCTGTCCCCCACCAGGATCTTAACAATTACTGAGTAAAATTAACAGTGGGATCGGGCTGTGGGAGTTCCAAGAGGTAGACTGATGCTCAGCACAAAGGGAGGACCCAAAGCTAAGAGTGGAACAGACATTAAAAAAACAACCACTGGAGAGCCATTCTACGACCCATGTGCATGGCATCACTAGAGTAATTTGGAACCTGTGACACACTGTGGTAACCATAACAACAGAAGTCCTCCAATCTAGTCTAATTCCTGACTAGAGTAATTCCAATTCCCATGTGAAAGTCCTAGCAGAAGGAAAGACATGGTCATTCTAAGTATAAAGATGTATTTACCTCAGAACTACTGTCCTACACAAGATATCTAGTTTTCAACCCCGAATTGAGACATATTAAAAGGCAAGAGATGATATTACAAAGACATAAAGCTATCTACAAGATTATCCCAGCTATGGCACAAATGTTAGAATTATCAGACAAGAAATTTAAAGTAATTCTGATTAATATGTTAAAATATCTGGGGTACCTGGGTGGCTCAGTCAGTTGAGTGGCCAACTTTTGGTTTTGGCTTAGGTCTTGATCTTATGGTTCATGAGATCAAGCTCTACATGGGGTTCTGTGCTAACAGCATGGAGCCTGCTCGGGATTCTCCCTCTCTCTCTCTCTCTCTCTCTCTCTCTCTCTGCCCCTCCCCCACTTGTACATGTGCTTGCTCTCTCTCGCTCTCTCAAAATAAATACTTAAAATATGTTAAAATCTCTTATGGAAAATATTGACAACATGTGCGACCATATAGATGATTTCAGCAGTGAGATGGAAATTAAAAGAAAGAATCAAATGGAAATGCTAGAAATAAAAAAATAGTAACAGAGATGAAGAATGTATTTGAGTTCATTAGTGGCTTGACACAGCTCAGGAAAGGATCAGTGAACTTGAGGATAAATCAGTAGACAGCACACAACTGGAATACAAAGAGAAAAAATGGGACAGGAAGAGAGGGAAGGAGGGTTGGTGGGCAGCACACAGTGCATAGCAGAGCATCTAAAGTTATAGCTTAATATTAAATTGCATAGCAAATGCATAATTGAAATCACAGAAAGAGAAAATGGACAGAAAATATATTTGAATAAATAATGACTGAGGCATTTCCAAAATTAAGGATAGACAGCAAACCACAGATTCACAAGCTCAGAGGTGACCAAATAAGATACATACCAAAATACATACAGACACACAGAAAAGTTGGTAAAAAGCCAAGGATAGGAAATCTTGAAGGGAATCAGAAAGAAAAAGACATTACAGCAGACATTTCCAGAGTCTTTGCAAGAAAGACAAAGAAGTAGGATCTTCTGAAAGAAGAAAAAAACTCTGTTAACTCAGAAAGATGATAATTAAAATATAAAGATAAATAAAATATAAAACTATTTTCTCAGAGTGAACTATTTCAGCTTCTTATCATCTCTAACATCTCCAAAGTGTCATGCACACATGCTCTTATATTTTCTGCTTACCTTTTTCATGCCTGAGAGGATTAAGATGTTCACTGAAGACCAACACATCTATTTCTGTAGAGAACTTAGGTAGTTCCCTACTCTCTCCTACAAGCTCAATCACCACTCATCTCTTTTCTATCTTCCTTTTTCCTTTGTCTATGAAAGACCTTTCAGTTGCTTTAGACACTGCTCACCATGCATGTCCACTTAGACAATTCTGGTACTCCTCTTTTTTTTTTAATTTTTAATGTTTATTTATTTTTGAGAGAGAGAAAGACAGAGTGCAAGTGGGAGAGGGGTAGAGAAAGAATGAGACACAGAATCTGATGCAGGCTCCGGGCTCTGATCTGTTAGCACAGAGCCTAGTGCAGGGCTCAAACTCACAGACCATGAGATCATAACCTGAGCCAAAGTCAAATGCTTAACTGACTGAGCCACCCAGAAGCCCCACTCCTCTTTGCTTTTTGATGGTTATTTCTGTGTTTTCTTTCTGGCCTGGATGTCTCTTAAACAGTGCTGATCCCCAAAGTTCTGTCCTTGACCCACATGATATTCTAAGATGATCTTATCTTTCTTCCTGTGTTGGACTGTCTTCTGTTTGATTGTTTCTGATCTCTGTATTTAGCTCAGACTTCTGGTTTTAATCTCAGAACTGTATTCAGTTATCGGTTTGACATTAATTACATTTACACTACATTTCCCAAGCTAGATTCATCCACCACCTTCCTCTTGTCTTAACATGGTGTTTTTCTCACTTCTCTATTGTTTTTGCTGCCCCGGCCTTCAATGCAGTGGCCTAGGCCAGAGCCCTGGGAACCTTCCTCAACCCACTCGCTCATAATCACCCCCATCCTCTAAAGAAGCAACAAATATTACTGTATGTATCCACCCTTTCCATCCCAACTCCACTACCTGGACATCACCTTATTTTTCCTTACCAACCTGAGTTTCATCAGAATAAAATGAGCTAGTGAGAACTAGTAACATTATGTAAGTGTGGTATAAGAAAGGCAACTCATATTTTTTCCTTTAGTTTACTATGTATTATTTTGAATCTATATCTTTTCACAGTTGCCTTGAGTTAGAATTTAAGGAAGCTCTCAGAAACAGAATTCACAACAAAGGTAGAAGCTGATTTTTCCCCAACATTTAATTAATTTATTTATTTATTTTATTCTTTTTTTAATGTTTATTTTTGAGAAAGAGAGAGACAGAGCATGAGCAGAAGAGAAACGGAGAGAGAGGGGGCCACAGAATTGGAAGCAGGCTCCAGGCTCTGAGCTCTCAGCACAGAGCCTGATGCAGGGCTTGAACTCAGGGATGTGAGATCATGACCTGAGCCAAAGTTGGACGCTTAACCAACTGAGCCCCCCAGACACCCCTCATTGATGTTTTTTAAAAGAATAATTATAGCAAAGGCTGGTAATGTACAGGTAATTTTGTATGAGTGGATTGGGTGAAATCTTAGATTTTTATACTAAAAATCAAATGAAATTAAAACCTACTATGTGTGCTAATGTGACTAATAATAATTTATCATTGGAAAAGACAATTAAGTTTCAATATTCTGTCACCACATTTTGTTTTATTTTCCTTCCAGAAACTTGGAGGTAGGTTAGGCAGTTATATTTATCCTCATTTTATAGAGATTCAAAACTCTTTTAGTCAGTCTAAGTGAGTGAGTAAGATGACACAGTTAGTCGTGGAGAAGCCTAGACTTCCTTGTCTTTGACTCCACATTCCTTACTCCCGTCACCATCCTACAGAGTCTCACATGTGTGGCTGTTACTGGAGGCAACCCTAGAGGACTGTGGGAAATGCATAGCTGTGTGAAAGCTTCAGTAGGGATAGAGTTATGTGACAGTAGGTGAGGTTCAAGGGAACGGATTACCAGTCATCCCCATAGCATCAGGGGCCTGTCACAGCCACTTTAGGAGCACAGTAGTTGCCCCTTATCCACAGTGTTGCTTTCCCTGGTCTGGAAGCAGGTGGGCCTCCTTTCGATGTACTGTCAGAAGGCCAGTGGTAGCCTAGTGCTGTGTCACTATGTCTACGTCATTCCCCTCCATCTCATCACATAGACCTTTTGTTAGCTCATATCCTCACAAGAAGGGTGAATATACTACAATAGGATGTTTTTGAGAGAGATGAAGACCACACTCACACTTACCTTGTATTATTACAATTGTTCCATTTAATTGTTATTCTCTTCCTGTGCCAGATTTGTAAATTAAACTTTATCATAGGTTTGAATGCAGAGGCACAAACACAGGGATTTGGTGGTAATCTGTGGTTTCAGGCTTCCACTGGGGGGTCAGAACATACCCCGGCAGGTAAGGGGGACTATTGTACTGAGGTGCTAGGTTTGAAAAGTTTTGCTTGCACTGGTTTTCTTTTTTTGCAACCTTTTTTTTTTTTTAATAACTTCTGTACAGACAATAATACTGTAACAATTCTGCACTAGGGTGTGAGGAAGAGGAGGGCCAAATTCCTACTTGATGCAAAGCTGGGAGGAAGGGAGCAGAGAATAGGGAGGATCCAGTGCTGGTGGGAGGGAGGTGTGACAGGTGTCTCCTAGGCATATGGAAGTGCCTCTCCTTTCGGTGTGCCCATAAATACTGGGGAGGGCTCTAAGCATTGCATGGTTATATGGGAAGAGGCCTTTATTAATTTTATTTGCCCACAAAACTCAATACTTGGGGACATTCCAATCTTTTGTGTGTGTGTGTGTGTGTGTGTGTACTCACATACACACATGTATGTGTAAGTACAGGTAATGGAGAACTTGGCATAGACCTCGCTGTTTCAAATTATCTTATAAAATAGTTTGGAATGGGCATCTGGGTGGCTCAGTTGGTTTAGCATCTGACTCTTGGTTTCGGCTTAGGTCATGCTCTCACAGTTCATGGGATTGAGCCCGCATTGGGCTCTGTGTTGAGAGCACCGAGCCTACTTGAACTTCTCTCTCTGCCCCTCCCTTCCTTACCTGCGTGCTCTCTCTCTAAATAAATAAAGTGTAAAAAATAATTTGATTATACAGTATTTTGTAGATAAAATTTATTGAGTACCTACATTCAACACTTTATGCCAATACTTTATATATATTTACTCATTTTATTTAATCCTCAAAACTATTTTGTAATATAGTACTACTATTATCCATATTTGATGGATGAACAAACTGAGGTACAAAAAGGAGCTGTTACTTATACCTCAATAGCCAAAACATAAATATTTGGAATAATAGCATAGAATATGAGAAAAATGCCAAAAATTCTAGGTAAGTTTTAATAGTAAAACTTAATAGCCAAGGTATTTTAAAAGCATGAGGTTATTATATGTGTACATCTTGAACAAAAGTAGATTTAAGACTTGCTGTCTACTCACAAAACAAATAATCCAGTGAAGAAATGGGCAGAAGACATGAACAGACACTTTTCCAAAGAGGACATCCAGATGGCCTACAGACACATAAAACGATGCTCAACATCACTCATCATCAGGGAAACACAAATCAAAACCACACTGAGATACCACCTCACGCCAGTCAGAGTGGCTAAAATGAACAAA
>NC_043705.1:41714089-41715638 GCF_006229205.1 Suricata suricatta | reverse complement strand
CAAAACTTGAGAGACTATTGAATGCTGAAAATGAACTGAGAGTTGAAGGGGAAGGGGGGCGGAAAGAGGTGGTGGTGATGGTGGAGGGCACTTATGGGGAAGAGCACTGGGTGTTGTATGGAAAACAACTTGACAATAAAATATTGAAAAAAAAAGACTTGCTGTCTAGATGCAGGGGTGGAAAATATTAAGTTTTTCAGTTACTTTTCTTATCACTTGAAATAGATTTTAAGATGGCATCTATGCAAATAGCAGTTTCTCCAAGATAATTGACCATGTGGGCCATATGACCTTTTGAACATATTTTCCCAAATGCTTCGTTTCTACTTAGAGCATGGTCTTTCAGATTTGAATAGATTTATCTAGATGGCTAAATAGTTTTTCGTACTTCATAGAAAAGAGATTTATAAAGCACATGTGAGTTTTGAAAGAGTAAAGGATTTTAGTTAAATTGCTCCTTGGATGAATTAACCCTTCCTTCCAAACCATATCAACCATAATCTAGATCAATATTCCCTCTCTGTAAAAAGGTGTTTCTCTTTACATACTCTGCACAATATAATTTCAGGAATCAACTGTGTCTACTTAAAATCTAGGGGTTTTTTGCTTTGCAAACAATTGCTGTCTCCTTATATAATTTATTCTTTTGTGTTTACAAAGAGTAACTGAGTGATTTGTGTGAGGTGATTGCTTCACCTCTCCAATGACCCACTACACACCTCCACACGAGGTGATGTCAATTTCATCTTAGAGAGCTGGTATATTCTTTGCTGCAAATTCCCCTATAATTTAACTTCTGTTTAACGTGATATTGAAGCATCTAGAAAATAATATACGTCAGCAGCCATGACACTGAAATGTGTTGTCAGATACTTATTTTGATTCCAGAACTTGAAAATATTTCCATTGTAAGATTACTGTGCTTTGTATCTTTCATGGCTTTCTGTTTTTGCATAAGCATTCCTAGTCTCCTGTCCCCTTTAAAATCAAACTACTTAATATTTTCCTTTGTTCTTTCCACTACCAAATACAAGAAACTAAAGAGTCAGAGATAAATGTATTCCCAGAATTCTATAAACAGTTTAGAGAAATTTAGTAAGATGTTCTTTTCTGTTATTTCATCTATTATGTTGTTATAGATCATCTTTGTCACCCTCTTTGTTTCTCTCCATAGTTTTTCTGGAACATTTTAATTGTCTTATCAAGTGTTTTTTGTGTGTGTGCGTACAGAGACCTCACTGTGATAATTGCTATACACAAGTTTTATATGGCGCTTTTCAGTTTACAAAGTGATTTTCACAAACATTACCTTTTTTGAGACTCATAATAACCTTGCGAATTAGGCTATGCTACTATCTTTTCTCCAGGTAGGGAAACACTTTTATCGGGTAATGGGAAGGCACTCCAACTGATGACTTTTAAATCTAAACCCTGAGATCTGTTTACTCTATGTTCCTCTTTTTGATTTGTTCCCTTTCCCTCTCCGTCCTTGGAATTATGTAGACCAGTGATCAAAGGCCAGCCTCTCAATTACTGGCCATTACTCCAC
>NC_043705.1:41602312-41713989 GCF_006229205.1 Suricata suricatta | reverse complement strand
TACTATCTTTTCTCCAGGTAGGGAAACACTTTTATCGGGTAATGGGAAGGCACTCCAACTGATGACTTTTAAATCTAAACCCTGAGATCTGTTTACTCTATGTTCCTCTTTTTGATTTGTTCCCTTTCCCTCTCCGTCCTTGGAATTATGTAGACCAGTGATCAAAGGCCAGCCTCTCAATTACTGGCCATTACTCCACTAAACTGAGCTCTAGTTGACTCATCAAAAATAATACAGATTACAATAAAGCCATCATACAGTTGTTATGAAAACAAAATGAGATAAGACATGTTAGTGTGTCCACCACCCTCCCACCAATAGTGGTTGTGTAATAAATGCTAGGTTTCCTTTCCCCACACTGCTACCTAATCTTTCTTCTGAAATTTTAAAGTTTTTATGAACTCTCCCCCAGATTAGACTCTTTGAAAAAAACTCATAGTCAGGGTACTTTATAAGGTCAAAGTCCAGCAGACTGGGGGCGAAGGAGAGATAGAGAGGAAGAGAGAGAGAGAGAGAGAGAGAAAAAGGACAGTATAGAATGAAAACTAAGAGCAGTTTCTGTGAAACTAATGTTTCACATTCTTTCATGTAGGATAGTGCAAATTAAAAATAATTTATCCACAAAAAATAAGTGATATAAGATTGTGCCCCAATCCAGAGGAATAGAAGCTAATAAAATACCTTATGTTATCCTTGTCACTGCCTTCTCTAATTTTCTTCAGAATCTGTTTCTGCATTGATGAAGGGGAACAAAGGGATGGTATACCAAAATAATTCATTTGCACTTGGAAAGTTTCTTTGTTTATATTCTACTCAACATAGGTATGTCTGATCTAATTGGGAGTTAACCAAAAATAAAAAATAAAAACAGTTTACTGACTGGTGAATTAATGAATTAATCAAAAAAGATGGAGTGAGAAACCTGTTCCATTTCTTTATTTGTTAATTTAATTCAGCTTTTCCCTTTTTCTATCCTACAGTAGCAGTGAATTCTATCACATAGATGGACTCAGAAATTAACCTCAGCAAAGAATTCCTTGTGCCTTTTGTGAGGGAAGAGGTATTAGGATGGTAATAAAGTATTTCAGCTGAAAAAAGTTGAGCTACTTCATGTAAGATTCCCCCCCCAATATTGTAAAACTCTATGGTAAAATTAATAAGCAGTAGAGGTATATCTTTAGGGTTGTAAAAATTAAATTGATTTTTTTCTTTTATAGCTTCCTCATTTTTGTATTCTGCTTAGCAAGGCTTTTCTACTCCAAGAGTATCAGAAATTTCACCCACGCTTTCTAGCACTCTTAAGGTTTTTCTTTTTTCCCCCCAAACTTGGCAAACAAATTCATTTTCTTTCAATTGCATTAGATGCTGAAGTTATAGCTCTTTGAAAAAGTTTTTGAAGATTAATAGTCCTCCATAGTGAAAAGTCTTATACATATTCTGATAAGTTATCATACAGAAGAGAAATGACATAGTCAGTAATAATAAGTACAAAGATATAATAACTACTGAGAAAAAAATAGTATTCTTTCCCTTTTTTTTCTTTTTAATCATTGTGTTGCATGAGGTACAGCAATCCTATTACGCACTAATATGTAACTATATATATATGAAGCCATGTGGCCTGCCTTCTCAGCAGGGGGCTCACAGAAGGCGTAGCACGAAGAGGTCCCTAATGTCTCAAGAGAGAGGAGCCCAAAGAGGAAGATTGGTGAGAAAAGGGCCAATGAATTATTTCCAGTGAGAGATCAGAAAAGACAGGGACAAGGGAGTTGGAAAGATAGTCATCAAATTCTTGATCCAGTTGATATCATGCCCAGCAGAAACTGTGCCCCAAACCTTCCCTGAGGATAACTCCCCTCTTTACAAGGTTTTGCTTTTAACTCTGGTAAATCTTGGGTAGCTCTTTTGTGTGTTTGGTTAGTTTTTGGGGGGTGAGTTGCCCACATCTTGCTTCAGTCACTGCCAGTTGACCTTTCATGTAGCTGGGTAGGGCTGCAACCTGAAATAGAGAAATTCTATGTCAGGGTTTTGGACCTTGTTGTACAGCCTTCTGGAGTGTGAATCCTGTGCACCGTCCAGTGACACCCGTTATTACCAACTGGGTTGTGGTCCCGAGTTACCCCAAACCACTTACATCCTCTTCTGTTTCCTTTGGAATCCTGACATGGTTTAATTGAGCCCAGATTTCTGTCACATCTTCCCTGACTGTATGTTGTTGTTGACTAAATCATTTTGTGAGCATGTTTTCAGTTTTTTACATTTAGTGTTTTGTTCCCTCTGTTGTCATGATATTTATATATAAAGAGTGATGTGGATGTTCAGGCATACTTTTTTCCAAACCAGTATCCCCATGTTTCTCCACCATTTATTGAGTAATCTGTCTTTTTAATGGAAGTGGAAGTTTTTGATCAGAAGGAAAAAGGTAAGTAGGTAACTTTCAGATTTCACTAAGTTTTGGAGTTTTGTCATGTAAAGGAATTTCCACTCAGTCTCCCAAAAAGTTCTGTAGAGCCTGATGTGGAGCTTGAACCCATATACCATGAGATCATGACCAGAGCTGAAATCAAGAGTGAGACCCTTAACTGAGCCACCCAGGCTTCCCAGTGAAAAATTCTGTTTTAATCACGGTTCAAGTGCTAAACACTGTCTCTGGGTTGTTTCCCTGTTAGGTATAAATAAAGGATATCCTTTGAAGCCTTGTTTCTTTGAACATTTAGTTTTTCATTTGATGTTTAGTGTTGCTATTATTTATAATTTAGGAATACATTCACTGTCCATCTCTCTTAACCCATTGTGTGATCCATCTTCATAGTAAGAGTTTAGAAAGAAATGTTTTTATTAAGTGATACAAAAGAAAAGAATAATAAGATGAGGTGGAGACTAAATGGCTTTGGCAACTGAGGCATATTAGAGACAGCTTTGAGCCATTCTGAAGCTAATATAGTAAGTAAATGATACATGCATTCCTAGGAAAATGTTTCCCCAGCCAGTACATCAGGCTCTACCCGGTGATTGCTGCTAGAATGCTTTTTTCCTCTGAAACTTTCTCCTCCACTGCGGTATGCCCCTGTTTCCAGCAAGGCGGTGAGGATACCCTGGGACCAGTTTTCTTCTCCTCTTTCCTATTTGGTTTCTCTTCCCCAAGCTTACCTGTTTCCTGCTTATTTCAAGGCTTGGGAGGAGGTGAGAAATAGTGCCTCCTTAAACCCAAACATTGGAAGAAATAAGCTTGCATTGTTGGCAAGGGTATACTCATTAAAGGAGGTATCTTTTACAGTCTCAGTGTGGTTCACCACTTTGCATTTCACTCTTCCCCCTTTCCATAGCCCTGCTACGCCTGAGGCCTATGTGCCCGAAAGTGAGAAGGATAGTTATTATAATTACCAGAAGAGAAAAGATCTGCCTTTTCTATCTATACAGTCAGATGCATATGTGCCATTGCACTTGGGTAAGTGTGAAGGTGTGTCTTCTGTCAGAAAGAACAGAGATTGGGCACCTGGGTAGCTCAGTTGGTTAAACTTCTACCTTCAGCTCAGGTCATGATCTCAGGGTTGTTGAGTTTGAGCTCTGCAGCAGGCTCTCTGCTCTCAGCACAGAAAGAAAAGAGAAGAGAAGAGAAGAGAAGAGAAGAGAAGAGAAGAGAAGAGAAAGGAAAGGGAGAGAGAGAGAGAGAGAGAGAGAGAGAGAGAGAGAGAGAGAGTTAAAGAGAAAGAGAAAGAAGAAAGAGAGAGGGAGGGAGGGAGGAAGAGAACGAAGATTACCAGGAAAGATGACTCAAAAAAAACAAGTCTCTCAGAGGAAATGAATGGTGTGTAGCTAAAGTCGAACCCTGCAGGAAAATAGGTAGAAGTAGGTTCAAAGAGTTTCTCAAGAGGTAAAGATATAGAATAATAAACAGGTAAGGCAAGAGGGATAGAAACAGAAGAATGACAAGAATAATAATGATTGAAAGGAGAAAAAAGGAAGCATGCTTCACATTTTATAATAACTTGCCCCAAACAGTTTAAGAAACGATATAAGTAGTCCAGGATTTAAGCCAGGCTTTCAATTAAAAAGAGATATTTAGGCCTGCATATCTCTTTTTCCTTCTTTCAAAATGACCTTGACTGTTAGTTGGGTAGATTTTGGTGCAGCTGTTACTTGATAATAACACATTGTGTTTTTCAGTTTACTTAGATTGTTTAAAAAACAGATAACTGAAAACCATCTGTTTGTGTTTCTGTATAATTTGTTCTCAGGACAGTGACTAGGAAAAAATCATTGAAAATCCTGCTGTGGAAGCCTCTTGTTAATTTAAGGGGCCCTACAAACTCAGTCTGTAGTACCAGGTGAAAAGAAAGCCAATAGATGGGCTTTCTGAGAGAAGCATCAAATTAATTTCTTTCTTTGCTTTTTGTGGTTGGGGGGCATCTTTCTGATCCTGGCAGTGACTCTGATAGTTGAGTGTGCATTTGAATCATCAGAAACAAGTGATTAGAATGCATATTCTCCAAATTCACTTTAGGAGACTTTCGATCAGTCTGTCTGGGAAGGGCTCCGGGACTTCCACAGTTAAATAGCTCACTGGGTTATTCAGACGTACTAGGTATTCCAAGGACCCCACTTGGCCTAGCAGTGCTTTTTTAGTATAATAAATCTGTATCATGGATTTGGGAGGTAAATTTAGGACCTATTCTGTAGCTCAACTATTATTACCAAGAATGAACACACACTCTCTCTCTCCCTCTCTCCCTCTCACACACACAGTCACACACACACACACACACACACACACACCCTGAACAACCCAATTAATATAACAACAAAGCAAATAGCTCAAAGCAAAGCAAAACCCAATAATGGATTTTGAATAGGTTCTTAGAGTTACAATGGAATCTGATCAACCCCAACTGCTGAGACACAAAAGGACAACTCTGAGTTGATAAGTAGAAATAAGGAGAAACCTTTCAAAGGACCATAGTTAATTGCAGTTATTGACACCAAACATGGAGCGGTGGAAAGCATCATCAGTTTTACACAGTATGCTAATCCACCATTTATGGGGCTTGCTGGGAAAATCTCTTCTGCCGAAGTTCCTTTTGTAATACTGTGCTCTGTTTTGTTGAATATATATTCTAATTTCTTTAGTCCTAACAGAAGGTTCAAATTTAAAAATATATCCCTTCTCACTTTTCCCCTCTAAGCTTCTACAGGGCATCACATAACTTTTTACTTGTTAGAAGAAGGAGACAGAAGTAATTTGCTTTTTTAGGAAATGGTGGTAGGTACTGCTGCCCAGTGCTGGTGGATGCAGCAAGTTGGGAATAAGTCTTCTTCTCAAGGACATAAATTCTGCCACTAATGACGTTTGTGATTTCTGGCAAGTCATGACACCTGACTGTACCCCAGTTTTCTCCTCCGTGAAATAGGGGCAGCAGAGAGAGGACTTTCTGTGGTCCTCCGTAATGCTAATGGAATGAGAATGTGCTAAGCTCTTTCATGTGTTATCACATGTTTACCTCCTACAACCTTCATCTCTGATGAGGGAGAATGTCATTCAAGGCTGGTCAGAAAGAAGATGGATTTCATAGTACCTGAATTTGTGCTGCCTGTAAGTGGCAGCACTGAATTCTAACCCATGTTCTTTTCACTAGCTAGAGTTGGGTTTTGAGCTCTCTGCCTTATTTGTGTTTGCTTTGTTCTGGGCTCTCTGCTAGCCCTTGACTTGGAGTAGGCGTGTAGGACTGTGAAAGGGAGGATAGTCTGTGTTGTAATCACAGGCTGCAAGTTTGCACAGATGAGGAAAATCCCTGCTGGGCTTCTTCAACTCTGGAATCAAGAAAATGGCTGTGGGGGCACCTGAGTTGCTCAGTCTGTTAAGTGTCTGACTCTTGATTTCCGCTCAGGTCATGATCACTCAGCAGGTAAGACCAAGCCCTGCGTTGAGCTCTGCACTGACAGCAGGAGCCTGCTTGGGATTCTCTCCCTCTCTGTCTCTTTCCCCCTCCCCTGCTTTAGCTCTGTCTCGGTCTCTGTCTCTCTCTAAATAAACATATAAACAAAAAAACAAACATTAAAAAAAAGAAAATGGCTGCCATTCCTGCCTCTTGCCAGTAGGTGGGGCAGTGGAAGAGTGGGAAATGAGTGTATTTCTACTTTCATCCTTCCTTCCCTCCTTGTTTCCTTCCTCCCTCCCTCCCTTCCTTCCTCCTTCTCTCTCTCTTTTTTTCTAGTAATAATAATGGTGATTTTTTAAATTTAGCTCTTCCTCAGTGCTAGATACCTGGCTGAGTTTTTTACAAGCATTATTTCAATATTCAATGAATTTTCATACAGTTGTTTGAGCAGGTGCAATTACTATCTTCTTTTTACAAATGAGGAACTAACACTAAAGGAAACTAACTTTTAAGGACAGTTATAAAAGACCGTCTAATAAATGGTAGAACCAGGACATGAACCTGGTTTGTTTGATTTTAAAGCCCATGCTTCTAACAAACAAGCCATACTGCCATTTAAAGGTTACCTTTTTATTTTTCGATCTTTTCTTTTTTTCATTTTTGGCAGGATACTCTACCACTTTGGGGGAAAATATGGAGTTTGTAACTAGGAAAAATAAGTTCTATTATTTTTTTTTCTAAATTCAATGTTGTTGAGCTATAACTGCTGGGAATATGTTATGTTTAGGAGGAGATACTATGTGGAGAAAGACAAAATCCTTGGCTTAAGAAAAAAAAATAGTGGCAGTTCTGGGCAGTTCATAGTCAGTGAGGTAAATCATGCATGGGGTGATATGAGACTGTACAGCAGGAACACCTAACTGAATCCTGGAGGGCCAGAGGAAAGTTCCTGGAGAAAAGGGTATCCAAGTAGAATCTTGAGGCCAGATGGAAGAATATTCTACAGAATATCTAGGACTCAATTTTCTTACTCATTAAAATTAGGGATAGAGCTCAAAAAATCTTTAAGAACTCCTTTATATTAGTTTTTTTATTGCTTCCATAATAAACTACATCAAACTTAGCAGCTTGAACAATACAAACACATTATCTTATGGTTCTGAAGGTTAGAAGTCTGACACAGGTCTTACTGCACTAAGTCAAGGTATTATCAGCCAACCTGTGTTCCTCTTTGAGGCTCCAAGGGAAAATTCATTTCCTTGATGATTTGGGTTGTTGGTAGAATGCAGTTCCTTGCATTTGTAGGGCTGAGATTCCCATTTCTTGTGGCTATTATCTGAGGGCTGTTCCTGGCTTTCAGAGGCCACCACATGCCTTGGCTCTTGACCCTCCTCCTGTATCTTCAAAGTCAGCAACAGAAGATTGAGTCTCTCTCTTGCTTTGAATCTCTGCTCTTCCTTTTCTAGCTCATCTCTAACCCAGTTGGAAGAGATGGGAAAGTAGTGTTTTCAAGTAAAGTGATTTATACTCAACAATGTTTTTCTGAAAATTAAGTGATAAAAGATACTTTCTTTTTGTAGAGTCTAAACTCTTAAAGTGGCCAGACTATCAATTTCTTCTTTAATTCTGTATAGTAAGGAAAAAAGTGCACATGGATGATCAAGTTCATGTAATATAATATTGATGATTTTGTTATTAACATGAAATTCCCATTTAGGATTCAAAAGCCAAAATGGACTCCGAAAGCAACTTATATCTATACTTTTCCAGAAAAGTAAATAAAGTATATGTGAGGTTTTGAGAACAAAGTAAGAAGCTTATGGAAGTCCAGAAATGGAAAGGAGCCATGACGGTTACTACAATCTTCCCTCTCAGTGCCTTTTGATTTCCTTTAGCATCCAGTGTACTTGATTATTTCCCTCTCTTTCCACTTTCTCTTAGAAAAGTCCATGCCAAGTAATTTATCTGACATCTTAATGGATAATTCATTAAGAAAATCTTTTTTTTGCCAAGCACTTCATGATGAATTTTGATTGCTAATGTTACCTGGGCTGTGCTTCAAAGTGTTTTTATTGACTTGCCCTTAAATTTAAGATGTTTTTGTTAGACTTAAAAAATGACTTAGGAAAACTTCAAATCAGCCCTTTAAATAATTGTGTCTTTGAACTTTGATTTGTCAATATTTACTTTTAGGTCAGAGAGTAAGAGATTTGAAGACGATATTAAGGGCTAGGTGCATCTTTTTCAAAATAAGAGTCAAGGGGATCATAATACTGAAGATACTGGAGAAACTGATTTGGAAATTTATATTTCATGTTAAAAAAACTTTTTATGAGATGAAGCAATGAGATTAGAATGAGAAAAGAAGGATTAATGGGGAAATCAACTCAGTAAATACTTGAATAAATGAATGGTCTAGCTGAAATGTTTTCCCCCTTTTCCTAATATGTATATACTTTTTGTTAGTATTTTTGTGTGAAACATTTAAAAGTCCCTGCAGCTCACAGAGCTCTCTACCTTTGATGAACAGATTCCCAGCAAATTTTTATGAGCCTTTCAGAGGACTGCAAAATAGAGAAATGACTAAATTTTATATAAATCTCTAACATTTCAAATGGTGCTCATTTGCACAAAGAAACTTGGACACAGACTGGAATTGTACACTGCTATAATTTTAGACGGAAGTCAGCATCATAGTCAGGTTCTCCTAATACCTTGTTGCTCAGTTTCCAAGAAGCCAGTACAAGGGAAAGATGAGAATGAGGGGCCACTTTTTCTGGCTCAGTAGTTTACGGTAGGAAATAAGTTAATAATGAAACTATTGAGGTATTTATTGAGTATACAATATGTGCCAGGTACCCAGCTAAGCATGTATTTAACTCATGGAATTCTCACAATAACCTTGAGTTTGGTAATATTAGTTAGCACCATTTTATTTTCTTCATAGGGTTGATTCCCAAACCATCTGAGTTTTGTTCATTTAGAGAAAAACTGAATTTAATGACCAAGATTAAATAATTAAGACGAGATAGTTTTTCATAGATGTTTAAATGGCAATGCCAACTTGCTAAGATTATCTAGGAATATCACCTTACTATTTACAAGAAAAGGCTGAATGTATTGGGGGCAGTGAGATGTAAATGACTAGTAGTTAAATATCATCATGCTTTCTGAGAAGAAAGGAAATAAAATCCAATAAATATAAGAAGTTAAATTGCTTTTGTTAGTGCCAAAGACTGTAGATGTTGACTCTCTTTTCTTCAATCACAGTTTAAGGGAGAAGACGCCTATAAATGAACCAGCAGAGGAAATGAACAGAAAAGTTACACATAATTTTTCTTGAGTGTTTTATTTCATTAGAGAGGATTCTTCCTTTATTAGTTATCTAGAGTAGTATTTTCTTTGTCTTCCAACTCTTTACTTTCCTGATTTTTATCTTGTAGTACTGATCACTCACTGACATATTTCATGGTAGTTTGTTGATGCAGTGTTTGTTCCCACTAGCTTTGTGAGGCCAGCAAATTTTTTGGCTTTGTTCACTGATGTTTTTCTGTAGCCTAGAATACTGCCTCTCACTTCATGGATGCTCAGTAAATATTTGGATAATTGAATTGTGTAAATGAAATAAGAAAATTCATATGGCTAATAAATAATTGAAAAATCATCTGCTTTGCTAGAAACCAGTAAAAGTAAAAACAATTAGCATTTTCATCTCCTCATGAATTAAATGTACACACAAAAAAGTATACTCAGTGCTTATGAGAATGAAGGGAAGCAGACATTCATACAAAATTGAAAAAATTTTTCCTTGAAAGTGTTTTGGAAATATGGTATCTGTAAAAATATTTCTACACCACATTTTAATTTTAGGAATATATTCATGAAAAAAAATCTAAAATTAAAAAGTAGCTTTGGTTAGCTGAAAGTCTTTACTTCCACACTATTTATTCAGTGAAAGTATTTTAAGAATCCTAAATGCCTAAAGAGAGAAGAATAATTAAATAAATTAGAATGTATTATTCTCATGGTATATTATATCAACATTAGTAGTTAGGTTAATGAAGAATTTTTTAAGCATGGAAAAGTTGATGCCATGAATTTAAATTAATTTTTTAAATTGTGTGAAAATCTGATTATGTAATGTTATTTTAAAAGCAAACATAGAAATAGTGGGTATAAATTATGGCAAGATATTAATAAAGACTAGGGTAGGTATGATTATAGGTGATTTGGTTTCATATTTCTCTATACTTATATTTTCAAGTTTTCTAGAATGAAAATTTTATAAATAAAAACTAATTTACATTGTAAAATGACTTTTTTTTTAGACTGGTGATAATCTAGAACTGATTATGTTTTATAGTATGGACCTACAGGTTACATGAAAACATGAATATAGTATTACTTTTATTGTCTAGGAATGTGCATGTAACTTAGTTGATTTCTAAATAAAATTTTAGCACATCACTGGGACTTCCATGAGGGTGCCCACTATCAGAGTAAGAAGGTCTAAACTCTAAGGAAGCTTAGCATATTCTTTCAACAATCAAATATGTCTTTATTTTTGAATTTTGATCAATGCAAAGAAATGAGTTACTTGGCTTTAATAACCAAGTTTAATTTCTTTATTTGGGACTGATGACAGGGTTGTTGAGCAAGCCTGAGTAGAGACTAGCAAAGGGTATTTGAGTTTGGTAGAGAGACCGGGACAAGAGGCCTGAACTACTTGGGATTAGAAGGCAACAGGAACTTTTAGGAGGTGGTAAGGAGCAGCAATTACTGTGGTTTTGTCTTGTGGCTAGTCTAGGTTCCAGGCAGAAAGTTCTCTCAAACCTCTTTTCTTAGAAGCTTTCAAGACTGTACTCTTGATTCTTAGACTGTTAGACACATTTCTATTTCTGGATCTGCCTCTACCATCCCTGATACCTAAATCAATGAGCTTGACCACACAAGTTCTTCATTCTCTCATGGTATGTGTGATTGACCACTGTGAAACTCAGCCGACATCCTAGGGCAGTGAGCCAATGCCCAACGTTTAATAAGCAGGTTTTCTCATAATTTGATTTATTTAATTCAAAACTATATGAGTTATTGGATTTGGTTCAAGAGCATGCCCTTATTCTTGGTCTGGTTTTCAGACCATTAGAGGTAGAAGGACTTTGAAACTGAGCTTGAGTGTTGAGATAGAAGAAGTATGCAATAAAAAAATGCATTCTACCTGAATTTCTTCAATTATAATCTACTATCCTATAATTTGTTGAGGTAACAGTCTAAGTGTTATAAATCATCTCCATATAGCATAGCACAGTGTCTGGCATGTAATAGATGCTCGATAAATATTTATTATGTAAATTTCAAGCACTTCTTTTTCTGGTTTTAATTCATTCATGATATGAAGCCAGTCACCTTACACTAATGGTTTTAGAGTACAAAACACATTTCTGACTTAAATCTTAAATACGTAAAGAATAACTATAAATCAATAAGAATTAGATAGACATCCCAATAAGAAAGTGAGCAAAAGACTTGAATAGACACTTGATCAAAAAGAATAACCAAATGGTCAATAAACATATGAAAAGGAAAAACAAAATCACAATTCAATACTACTACAAATCCGTAAGAAATGGTAAAATAAAAAAGACAGGCAATACCTAATGTTGACAGGAATGTGGAGCAACCAGAAACTTCAATCACTGTCTGAGAGTGCATATTTATACATTTGCTTTGTAAATGCTGTTTGGCAGCATTTACTGAAGGTGAATATGTATATATCCTATGACCCAGCAATTCTACCCCTAGCGACACATCAAACATTGGAGCATGCAGATGTTCATCAAAAAGCCTTTGAAAATATTCATAGCAGCACTATTTGTAATAAATGAAATTTGAAAATACCCAATGCTGGTTAGGAAAAAAAAGACTAAATTGCAATGTGTTCACACAGTGTAATAATAATGAGCCTTAAGAATAAATGAATCACGACTGCATTAGAAAATATTGGGAATTTCTCAGACATAAGGTTACCCAGACACAAAAGAATGCATACTGTCTGATTTCATTTATATAAGGTACAAAAATAGGCAAAACTGGTGCTAGCAGTCAGGATAGTTGTTACCCTTATTGGGGAGAGGCACTAGTGATAAGTGTAAGGGAGCCACCCCCCCACCACATGGGGATTTCTGGGGTGCTAATACTATTTCTGTTTTTTTTAAATCTGGTTACTAGTTATGTAGTATACTCTGTAGAAGTTTATAGAGCTGTATGCTTATGCTTTATGCACTTTTTATATGTATATTATTCTTCCATGAAAAGTTAAAAGAACTTTTATCATTTTTCCCATTAACTCACCAAATCCTGATACTGAGCTTACCATGTGATCCTATAGATGTAACCCCTGTGTCTCCAGCTGGGATCTCATGATGGCCTGGGAAGCATCGCATCTTACATCCTCTGCCCGAAATGTTTATGATGGTTTAAAATGCAGAAGAATAGAAATAGAAAAATTTTTCCATAAGGAAGCAAAAGGAAATATTTTACTTTGAAGAAAGAGTTTTGAATTTTTTTTCTGTATTTGAGGTTAATTATTTCCTGAGCCTTCTCAATCACAGTGGATTGGGAACTTGTACTTTGTTAGAGGAAATAAAAGTAACACCATTCTCAATGAATTGTTGACACATGACTCTACATTGTAAAATGGTAAATGGCTATTTTGTTTTTGTTTTAAGAGTAGAAACCTAAGTCTTTATTTGTCAGTGCTACTACATGCTGCAAAGTGTCTAAAGGAGCTATTTACAGGTTTCCCATTTATGATAAGAGATAATGGTGCATAAAGGCACCTACATTTTTACCTATTAGAGATAACAAACCCATAAGGTTGCCTAGCTGCTGTTTATTGTGTACTCAGTTTTCCTAACCCTCAGGGATATAGTTGAAAAAGATAGGAATGCTTGGCCATACTTGAAAGGAGGTATGTGAGCTTTATTATTGAGACCAAGTCTTCCAGCCTTGTTTAGATGCAAACCTAGTAGTCAGGGACCTTGTCATATCTATTTTCTGCAGAGTACCTTCTGTACTTGTCAAGATCAATAACTGGTTTTATAATGACAGCACAGAATTCAGCCTTCAGAATAGAAATGGCTGCTTATTTACCTTGTAGAAGCACTCCTGACACTGTCAGACCAGTGAGTATAGATTTCTGTCTGAGAGATACTTTTTAAAAGCTTTCACCAATTCTTGATGTTATGTAGTATCTCTGTCAATTATCCTGTGTCATTTAGTAACAACAGTAGTAGTCCATGATAAATTTTAGGATTTTACGGCTTATAAAATAGTTTCCACATTAATTTTCCCACTGGACTTCTAAAAAGACCTACCAAGTGGTCATGTCATGTAATATGCCCTTTTGTAAAGGAGAAAACTGAGACTCAAGAGATAAGCCTTATTCACACAACTAAGATGTGTCAAAGCCAGGCTTTTCACTCAGTCCAGAGCTCTTTCTATTTTATTCCATCTTTTCAAGATTCATGTTTGTATTTACCTTTGCTATAGGACTATGGCATAAGAATTATTGAGTTAGTTTATTATTTAATTCATTCAGTACATATGGTATACCAAATATTGGCTTGGTGTTGATGATACAATGGTGAACAAAATAGGAGTAGTCCAGCCTTGATAGAGCACAGAGTGGTGGTGGAAGGGCCGACAAATAAGTGAGCAACTAAAATTGGAAAGTACCACCTGTATTTATCCTCTTCTTGGTACTATCCTAGGCTATGCTTAAGGTGCCATGGGAATACATGGGAAGGGCACATGACTATGGACTTAGATAAGCTCTTACTCTGTGTCTGAAGTCTTCTATTAAGTGATAACAGAAAATAAAATGTACTAGATATTCTAGATGACCAGTTGGAAGAGGAAAGTAATATTTGAGAAACATGCTTAAAATTATATCAGAGAAAGATTATAACTCAATAAAAGTACCTTTTAGGCTGAAGGGGAGTGGTCATGGTTCAGGATTCAGATTTCAGAATATAAACCTGGAAAAGGAAAGAAAGGGAACAGGGAGAAAACTTCACTTACCACAGTTTTAAACAAAGAGCTTAGATATCCTCAAATACTTGTGGTGAAATACTACACTTTTGTTCATAAAGGCTTTACATAGCAAAATTCTTCCCCCTCTCTTTAGCTTGCCTTAAAAGAATCAGTACTCCTAAGATTTACTTATCTTTCAAGGACTGCTAAGGATGGGGGTTGCCCATCTACGAGTGCCTTCAATGGCCATGTCCTATATGAAGCTCTTTGAATTTCTGGTTCAATGCTAGGATGCAACTGTTGGTATCAGTCATTACTTAAATTTATATTGTCTTGTAAGTTCCTGACAGCAGATATGTCCTTGCACTTAACGATTGCAGGAAGAAGGTAATTGTTGAGGACAGTGGTTTTGAACCTGGGATCTCTGGAGAGTTTTCAAGGAATGATTGGCTACTCAAAAATGGTATACAAAACTTTAATGACTCATTTGTACATTATCCTGGGAAGTACATTCATAGCTTTTGTTGGTGACGTAAAGGGACCTATAGGCCTTACCTCCACATGCTCTAGTAAAGAAAAATTCAGAACTGCTGTCTAGTGATGGGAGGCAATAAAGTAACCATTTGAGCATCAAACTGTTTGGATATAGCATAGAAAATGGACATCCAAAGCCAGGGTCTGTTTTCGGCAGCCTCTAAATTGGTCTCCACTGATCCCCTTTGACACTGTACTAGGTTGATCTCTGTGACAAACAGAACACTGTAAAAGTAATGGTTGTAAAGGACTGTGGCATCTGTCTTGAGTGTTGAGTTGCACAGTCTCTGATCACTCCCTCTGGGGGAAGCTGGCTGCCAAATCATGGAGGCTTTAGATAGCCTATGAAGAAGTTGACATGATAAGGCATGGGGGCTTCTGGCTAACAGCCAGCCAGGAACAAATGTGGGCAAGCAACTCAGCCATGGCTGAGTCTCGAGATGTCTGCTACCCTGGTTGGCACCTCGACTGCAGCTCCCCAAGAGACCCTAGCTACAACCACCTAGATAAGCAGCTGCTGCATTCCTGGTTCCCAGAAATGGGGTGAGATGATAGATATTTGCTGTTTTAAGCTGCTATGTTTTGAGGTACTTTGTTATACAGCAGTAGATATCTAGATAGCTAATGCATATTGCACTGACTAACCATGATAAAACCAAAAGTGACTAGAAGGGAATGTTGTTTTTTAAAATGCTGATCTTCCCTGTTAGTCCTGGGAAATTAGAGTTAGAAATAAGAATGTGCAATCATTCCTCCTTTCCTCTTCTTGGTAAATAGTGCATAGTGGCCCATTCACAGCCAGCAGAAGGTAACCATTGTGGTTCACACAGCAAGGAGCAACCTTGTGACAGAAATAAACAAGTTTTCTTTTAAGGGATTTCTTTATTTCCTTTTAAAAGGCACCAGCTTTCGAATGTATCCTGGGGAAATCTTAAATTTCTTCTGAGCATAATCAATTCAACAGAGAATTCATGCTTTGCCAGTGATCATGGGAGGTACTGATGTAACCTTTTTTTGTTTTTTTGTTTGTTGAGCTGTAAGTCTCTTCTAGTTTTCCAATAGGTTTCATAGCTGTTGGTTTACCATAGTGGTGGCTTGCTTAATTGGTGGCACACTTGGATGCTGCTTGTGCTGGTAGCAATCTGTGAAGAAGAAACTTTCAACTTCAAGTAGAAAGAGGAAGGAAACAGCTCAATTCTGTGATTATTGGGCAGCAGAAGAAAAATGGAAATATTCAGTAAAATAAGCACTGTTGTTTTCAGAGAAAGTAGCTTAATAAAATGAATAGATTCTCCAAACAGCCACAATTGTTATCATTTTCTTATTATGAATGCAGTTCCTTCTTTATTAGAAACCCAGTTGATCCAGTTTTTGTGCTGCCAAGGGCATTTTTCTAAAGCAGTATTATAAAACTGTAGGGACTCATTAGTGAAAGATGCAACTAATCAGTTGATTTAATATTATCTTAAAATTAAGTAGAAGAAAAAAATTCCAGAATAGAATATATAATACAGAAAGTAATTTTGGGAGGTTTTTAAAGCTATCTGTATATTTTTATATCTGTATGGAGTACATAAGATATAAAATGTATTTTTTACTGTGGCTTATAGTCAAAATTCCTGGAAGTCCCTGTTCTCTAGCATTTTGGTTATGGAAAAATAAAATCTGGATTCTTAGAAATATGCCAGTGATGTACTATTTACTGATACGGTTGGGGGGGGGCAAGGATGACAATACCACACAGGGAAAAAGTAGGTTTTTCTGAAGAGAATGCATATTTCATTTTCAATCATTCTGAAAAGTTTTCAGTCCATAAGAAATGTACCATTTTGAAGGAGGGTGTTGTATATGGAGCAAGGGGCTTTTTCCTTTCATTAGTGCCAAGAGGATCTCAGACTGGTCTATGAAACAGTGAATGGGCTCATGTGGTTCCTGGACATATGGCAGTGACCATGAACAAACAGCACTTGTAATCTCTGGCACTGCTAGCCAGTGAGGATGCAGTACTTGTAGAGTTTTCCGGCCCAAGAAGGCACACATTAGGCCCTCTAGCAAGTGAAGAGAGGCAATGACATGGACCCTTAGACAGAGGAAAGTAGTGTTGCTTCTGTCAGCCTAGACAGGAAGCATTTGGAGTAGAGCAAAGCAAGCTGCACTCATGATAATGGAGGTTATTCTCACAGAGATACCAAGGCTAAAGAACTGGAGGGAAGGTTCCAGAGTTTGTCTGAGGCAGAAACCTAGAAAATACCATGAAGGAGCTGGCTGGTGCATCATGGGAGCCAGGATGGAGCCTCTCAGGCAAAAGCTAGTTTCCAGCCAATGAGCTCATGCTCATAGTCCTCACAACAAATCTCTGAGCTTACAGTGTAATCAGTAGCCCTCTTTCTTTGAGTTGAGCATTATGTTTTCCTTGGGACATCTTTTAAAATGTTAAAGCTATGTGAAGGGTAATATTAATTTGGTAACATACCTTTGTATTGATGAGTGAGTTGGATTCTTTCCTGAAGTGAGTAGAGGATCAATGAATGCTTGGTGGTGAAGGAAAAATGGTGAAGTAAAGAGTCAGTGGGGACATTCTTCAGCACTTTGCAATTTTTTTATGTGAATTTTTTTATGTGAATGGCACTTACTGATCTTAGACACTACAGTCTCATCCTAGAGCCTCTTTTGGGGACCTGGGGGTAAGGGAGTGAGGATATGAGTCCAAGGGAGAAATTCTGTGTGATGTAGAAGTAGATTAGCTGACCACACACATTATGGGGAGTCTATTGCTAGGTGCAGTTTTGTGCTGAGCAAGAAATATAATTCCTCCATAATTTTTAAACCAGTTGAAAGATAGAAAATATGTATCAAAGGATACTTAATAATAAAAGGCAAGTGAATATCTTATTTACATGATACTTAGATAGGCTCTAAATAAGATTTTTTCAGCCAGAAAAAATGATTTTGCCATTTTTCTGAACCAAATGCCAAAATGTCTTACATCATGACCTCAAATATTCCTGCTGGCAAAATGTAAACACTTTCATTCATTCACTTGTTATTTCACCAGCTATACTGAGTATCAGCTTTAAAGTCTATGTGCTAGGTATTTTGGGGGGTGGGTTTGGCAACAAACTCTTGAAAATTGTTTCCCAAAATTGCGTGAAATTTTCAGATAGGAACAAAGTTGATTTGGGTCAAAAATGATTCTTAAGCAAAAGCAAAGTAATTGTAAATATGCTAATACTCTGTAGACTCCAGTGGAAGCAATGTAGAAATGAACATTAAGTAAGTTAGATCTGGCAAGGACTTTGATAATTAAGGTCTCCTCCCTATAGCTTGCCTAGAAAGCAGGAAGCAAGGGTGATTTATATCGAGGTCTCATACATAAAAATATAGCTTGCCAGTCCCAAAAGATAGAGAATTCATTCTTGAGTGTGCTACATGCAGGCTCAGAGCTAAGTGATGACCTTCTGGTCACTGGGCAGAAAATAGATCAGCTTCCTTAAACCAAGAATTACAGTGATTTCTGTGGTACAGTTATGTAGAGTGACAACCAGGGTTTGGCATAAACCAAGCTTATTTAAATCATGTCTCAGGGAAGAACATATGCTACTATTAAAGAGTCATGATAGAACAATCGTAATCCCATAAGATAAAGCTAGTTGAGAATGTTCATGTTTACTTTAAGATATGACAACTCCATTATTTATGTGGAATAATTAAATGTCTCTACAGATGTCCATTCCAGGGGAGGATCTTGAACCGTTCATCATGTTCAGGCCCTGACTTACTGGTTATTTCAAGATTGGGGAAATTCTAGTTGTGTATGAAATCTGTGATGACATTTAAATTGATCCAATTAATTCACTGACCAGATATATTGAGTTCCTATTATGCCCAAAATATGCAGTTGGTTCTACATGCCATATACATTTGGACAAAGCCAAAATTCTGTCTCTTGAGGTGCTGAGGTCTGGTAAAGAAGAATAACAAGTTCAAAAGTATCCAGTTCCAAAACTGAGAGAAGAAAGGAGGGTTGATTTAAGTAGGTGTGGTCAAATGGGTAAATGAGTATATGAAATGGGATTTGAGAGAAGAGTAGAATTCCAGTTGTGACCACTGGAAGGATGGGTGCTTCATGGAAAACTAATAAAATGCGTGATGGCCAGAATCAAGCTAGAACAAAGCTTATGAATGGAATAGTGGTGAGTAATTCGGCCCAGTCAGAGGCTCTTACTATGATGTTCCCTAGAAATTCCCCATGGCTCTCACTGCACCTTGTCCTGTTCCCTCACAGCCCTGCCTGCTAGAGAGAGGGCTCTTTAGCATTGACAAGCAATGGAAGGAAATGCTTTACTTTTCCCAGGCATTAGGCAGATTGACTATGGGATTTCTCTTGACAAGGCTAAGCCAAGGAGTTAATTGACATTTTAGTCCGTGTATGAGAAGAGGGAGAAGATTTGGAAAGAAGTCGGGCTTTGAGGATTCCTCCAGATATGAAGAAGCCAGGTCAGCAGCCAGCTACTCTCCAGTTTCTTCCAGATTCAGTGTGTCCAAGAGCCTTATCTTACCTCTGCACCCTGGAGACTGCAGCTGCCGTATTGGGATGTTGAGTAAAGGAACTTGGAATCTCTTTGTTGGTCAGCCAGTCCCTTACCCCACATTTGCAGAAGATCCAGGGAGGAGCCAAGGTGAGCTTTCACTGCTGTAATATTCCTGGGGTCAGAAGACTAAGCAAAATGCTTCAGGAGTCAGTATGTTTTACATCTTTCTTGATTCTTTACTTATTCTCCCAATTCTGACCACTCAGGTTACCAAACCCTGCTTCTTGATAGAACTTTTCTTATTTAGTGTTATATCATACCTCATTTAATAATAGGATAGAAATGAGTTGGCACCATAGTGTACAAATTATATAAATATAGCTGATAGTCTCTTTTGATGTCAAGAGAAACTTCTTATTTATATCTAATATATGCAATCATTTTTTTTTCTTACTGTCCAGTGCTTCTCAATTCTGGCTTCACCATTAGAATTACTTTAAGAGTGAAAAAAAAATCTAAATTCCCAGGTACATTATAGCAGAACCTGGGTGTAGGACTCAGGCATCAGTGTTCTTTTTCTTTCTCTCTTTCTTTTTTTTTTTTTAATGTTTATTTATTTTTGAGTGTGCGCGCATGAGAGAGAGAGAAAGAGCAGGGGAGGGTCAGAGGGAGAGTGAGTCAGAGGACCTGAAGAGGGCTCTTTGCTGACAGCAGAGAGTCTGATTCATGACTCCAAGTCACAAACCTTGAGATCATTACTTGGGCTGATTTCAGATGCTTAACCAACTGAGCCACCCAGGTGTTGCTAGGCATCAGCATTCTTTAGGGCTCTACAAGTGATTTCAGTACGCAACCAGAGTGTTTTTAAATGTCTTGAGGATAAATACTAAAAACAGACTGGCAGTAGGTGAAAATATATGTGCATCTCATGTGTAAGTAAGTATCAAATTATTAACAGTTTTCAACAAATGTATTTCCATTTTAAAAATAGTCTTAAGGAATAGCCTTCACAAATTAGTTATAGAATATTTTTTCAGTGCTGTCCCTGTTAGTAATGTGAAGCATGTTGCATGTAAGCTGTTGGGAGACCATGGCATTATTTGCAAACATGACAGAGAATAGAGCAGATTTTACAAAGGTTTATGAAAACAATATGCATCGTATTTGTTAGTATAGAAACAGCTTCAAAATCAGCCTCTTGTTAAACAGAATCCTGGAGAGTAGAAATGAGGCGTCTGATTCCTGTTCACTCACAGTATTTTCAAAACTCACAACATCTTTTGCTGTTCTCCTCTTGACCATTCAGTCAAATACAAGATCTATTGAATCTTACTCTACAATTTCCTTTTATGTGTTCATTATTTCTCATTCTCATGGTCACTGTCAGACTCTTAGTATCTTTTCCTTGGTGATTGTCCTATGCTATCCACCTTGTTTTTTCTTACACAGAACCTCTAGCTGGAAGATCTGAGGGTGTCAGGTCTTTGCTCCCTTTTTGTGGTTCTTCACTGCCCACAGAAAATGACAGCACATCAGCCAGCCATTCAAGCTCTCCATTATCTGGCTCCAGACTTTTCCCCAAAGACAACTCCCATTTGTGCACAGCTCTGGAGAACTGATTTAGCTGCTCAGTCATCTGCAGACATGGCTATGGTTATTTTTTCCTGTTCTTAGGACCCTCGCTCATGTTGGTGTTTCTGCAAATGCCCAAATGCCCAAATTCTATCCAGCATGGAAGGCTCAAATTTCATCTCCTTCACAAAATCCTGAGCCTCACAGCTAAAAGCACTGTTTTCCTACTGTGATCTTGTTACAACGCTTTATCTAGACCATTTTTTATGTTTATTTTATTATATTTATTTTATTTATTTGTTTTATTTATTTTATTTTTGGGAGAGAGAAACAGAGCATGAGTGGGGGTGGGACAGATTTTAGAGAGAAGCACAGAATCTGAAGCAGGCTTCAGGCTCTGAGCTGTCAGCATAGAGCCCAATGTGGGACTCTACCCCACAAACAGTGAGGTCATGACCTGAGCTGAAGTCAGACACTTAACTGACTGAACCACCCAGGGGACCCATAGACCCATTTTTAAATATTTCCCAAAGTCCCTTAATTCTTCTTTCTCTGTTCACTTGTTTATAAAATGGCAACAATAATATCTACCTAAAAGGTGACTTGTGAAGAGTAGATAAGATCATATACTAAAGAGCCCAATACACAGTAGACAATTGTTATGTAGTCTTTCCCTTTCTCTCTTTCCCTTTTCCTTTCTTTCTTCTTCCCTCCTTGTTGCTTTCTGTAACTCCTTCAGGCCAAGGAATGACACTTAAGACAGCGCCAAGGAATGACAAATAAGAAAGACACAATAAAGACACAGACACACAAGATGCTTGAGCAGAATCTGCTACCCAGTCAAACTGGACTCCTCTTTTATTCTCTCCGTAAATGTTTAGTCAGAGTGAATGTCTTACCAGAACAGTGGATACAGATAGAAGAAGGACAGAGCAGGAACAGCTTGCAACTGTGTGTGGGTGTATCTCCGGTGCCGTGGTCTCCTGACACACTTGACTGATACCCAGGAAGGCTCTGTCCTGCACGTCTTTCTGGGACCTCATCAAGTCCCCTGTTCCCAGTGTACTGGGAATAGAAGTCCAATAAGGGAAGTTCATGCGCAAGGTCCCAACACCTCCTTCCTTCCTTCTTTCCTTCCTTCCTTCCTTCCCTCCATTTATTTACTTGTTTATTGTCCATTGTAACTTAGTCATTTCTTTGTGAGCAGAGTCCTATGACTGATAAATTCTCATTTTTCCACAGAATGCTCATGATAATGCTCTGCACATGTAGGCCCTCATGTACATGTTTTACATGAAAGAAGCCAGTATTCAACACTTGCTGTAGAAGTTATGATCAGATTCAGAAGAGATATCAATCAGAAATCCAAAGGTTTCAGTGGTAATTCAGTAGTAGTATAATTATCATCACCATCATTTAAAATTATTCTATTTACCCAAAATAGATAGAATTGAGGAAATCTTTATACTCTCAAGACATCAAGAGTCAAGTTAGTTAACTAATTTCGGTGAGACAGCTTCTAACCAGTAGGTATAGATTCAAACCCAAGCCTCTCCAATTTGAAAGGAGATGTTATTTCAGCATGCCAGCATTGGTTAGATTGCCTATAAGATCATGTTTGCTGGTGGTTATCAGTGGAGATAATCCTTATTTTTTCCCCCACTGTATTCTGTGTCCTATGGCCACAGGAAGGTAAGATGTAGACATAGCAATGTGTTGGTGAGAAGGAATTCTGAAGAAAGGAATAGGACTGGGTAGAGAAGATCCAGAGAGTGACAGGAGTAAGCAAACTCTGGTTATTACTCCATCTATACTCTTTTCATGTTCAGTCTGGAGTCCTAAAAGTCTTAAAGCAAAGGCTGCCTTGGCCTCAACCTTAGCACTAAAACAGGTCAGTGACCCTTCACGAGACTAGTTGTAGATTACCCCTTCCTCCTTTCTTTTTCAGTTTATTATCTGTGTATTCTTTTTTTCCTGTGGCCAGTAGTTACCCTCTTCCTAAGGGATGTCCGGTCTAAAGAGGCTACATGCTTCCTCTGCCAATGGTTGTGTTCTGCACCTGTAGGACTCTCTTAGTAATTATCCAGGTGACATTGTTTCAGAGTCTACTTCCATAGTTGTTTTTGAGGGGACAGGAAGTCCCACCAGCACATTGCTTGCCTCTACCCATGACCCAAGATGAAAAAATGGATTCTATCCCTGAGGAATTTGATTTGGGACACATTGATGCTGCTCTGTTTTCTGGGGCTCGACAGAGGAGGGCCAATTCTCAAAGAAGGAGCAGAGTGAAACTGATGTGTCTGGGGACGCATACATGAGAGGCTATAAACTCCAGGGGAGAAAAAGAGACAGAGTTATAGTTGCCTGGATTTTTGACAGCTTTCCAATTGGGTTCTAATCCCATAGGAGGCTTAGCTGCCTCCCTAGCTTTGAGTTCTACAAAATAATCTTGTAACATTTTAATAAATTCCTCCTTTCAGTTAAAGCTAGCATGGGAGAGTTCTGTTTGTTATGGCCAAACAATCCTCTAACTGAGAGAGTTAACTAATTTTTAAACCATTCTCAAGATGCATCCTAATTTACATTTGCTCAAGATGAGTCACTAATCTATGTTGAGTCCCCATGATGCCATTCTTTATTAGAATCTACATTTGACCTCTAGGGTGTATTTTATAGTCCTTAATGTCTCTTTTACATAGTTGATTATTTATAGAGTTTTATAATGTTTTACTTTGTCTGTGTAGAAAACACATTTCACTTAACACTTCAATTCTGCAATAGTTGTAGTAGGTCATCTCTTCTATTCTTGGTGTCTACAGTTTTTCTTCCTCCCTCCCTTCCTCCCTTCCTTCCTTCTTTCCTTCTTTCCTTCCTTTCTCCCTCCCTTCCCTCCCTCCCTCCCTCCCTTCCTTCCTTCTTTCCTTCTTTCCTTCTTTCCTTCCTTTCTTCTCCATGATGTGATAGAGAAGAACACAGAATTGGTTATTAATGACATCTTCATCCAACTTATGTATAAACTGAACCCAGTCCACCCAACTTCTAAGGGTCTCGCTTTAAGTAAGGAGACTATATCCAAGTCCTTTCCAGTATTAAACTTCTGAAATTCAATGATTGGGGCTCAGTCTGGAGTACACCATTTAATGTTAGAAATTCCTCGAAGATTTGTTCAGAATACATGTTTCCCAAACTTACTTCACTATGGAATACATTTTACATGATTGTGCATCCCTAGGACAACAGAAATAGCTCATAGGATAAAATCTGCACTTTAAAGAAGACGAAAATGGTCTATGACAATTAATTGCTTCAATAAATAATAAAAATCAGTTCATGTAGTAACTCAATTGTAGGACCTAAATAATACAAATTCAATTTGTAATTTTCATTTCTATTGGGGAAATTTTTTAAAAAGACAAAAATAGTTGAGATAAGGTTCTGTAGTAAAGAACAATGGTTTTTTTGTTTTTTGATTTTTTAAATGATTTTTATTTATTTTTGAGAGACAGAGAGAGACAGCATGTGCAGGGGAGGGTCAGAGAGAGAGAGGCACACACAGAATCCGAAGCAGGCTCCAGAAGCTGAGCTGTCAGCACAGAGCCCAATGTGGGGCTCGAACCCATGAACTGTGAGATCATGACCTGAGCTGAAGCCGCATGCTTAACTGACTGAGCCACCCAGGCGCCCCAAGAACAATGTTTTTTAAGAGGTAATAAGTATCAATATAATTGTGGATAAATACTATGGAAGCATTGATATTTTTTTTCTCAGGTATTGATCATTCATGAATTTTCTGTGTTTCTCTCTATCTCGTCAATGTAGAGTCTTACATGAAAATAATAATTATACAACTGTGTTTAAGTACATTAAATATCTTTTAGAAGAAATAATGTTATTGAACACTTTTTTCTTGAAGCACTTCAACATTTTGCAGTTTGAGACAAGCTGAGATAGTTGAACTTAAACATCATATAACTCTGATAAATATCCCATTTTTCCTTCCTCTTCCTTCCATTGCCCACGTGCTTGAATGCATAGCTATTATATTGATTTATTCTTTTATGGGCCTTTGTATTCCAGGACATTACATATATTTTGAGCAGTAAGTTTGGCACTACAGTTCTATAGATGGCAGTGGCAGTGGCCCTTGAATAGGCTTACACTTACCTAAGCACATTATATCCTTGAAGAATAGTCTTGCTATTTAAGGGATTTTCACTGAAAGTAGTATGTATGATAATGTATAATCCCTCCCATTAGGAACTTGGAATGTGTGCATTAAGTTATAAATTGCCCTTAATCACTGGTTTATTGTTTCTTTTCATATCCTTAAGAAAAACCTAATGGCTGTAGCTCTGCCATTTTGTGACTAATCCTTCATGTAATAAACCTAAGTTTCAATTATCTTGAGTGAATTGGTCTATTTAGAAAACCCTTTGGTTTAGCGTTGAATTGTATTTTGTATGCAAGGAGCCAAACATCATGAAGAAACTACAGCAGTGTATAACAGCAGCTTAATCATTTTGGAGTTTTAAACTTCTACCTTCAGGGATAAATATTTGATCCCCAAACTGTCAGGGCTTCCAAGACATCACTGCAAAGACTTTCGTGAGCAGAGTTGTACTAAGATGGAGAAACTGCTAATTTCCAGAAGTGGAATTACTGAATTAAAATATAATACCGCTTTCAGCATTAAAAGCCCTTAATGGTACAATTTCACTGTCCTCAGAACAGTTGTATTTGATACATTACACACAACAGTGTGAGGAGACTTGCCTCATGATGGAGAAGTAGAGAGCTCCATATTATTTTGCCTGCCCGCATTTCTCAAGCCAAGAAGGACTGAAGTCATAAGACACTGAACTACAAGAGTCTGGGAGGAAAAGAGGCAGAATCCACTAAGATGACAGCCTCATAGGTGCATGATTGATAACTGGGGAAGATAAAAACCCGCGGGGACTGGAGGCATGGAGGGGAGGGAGCCCCCTCCACGGAGAACTGCGGGAAGATGAAGGGAAAGAAAGAGCAGCTGAAACTGCTATTAATAGTCTCTTGAGAAGAGAGAAACCTCGGCTCGGACAGAGAGGGATCCTATCATCCCATCTGTAACCACAGGGTATTCCAGAGAGATTTTATCTCTAGCTGTGGTGCTTTCCCTGGGCTAGGTGCCCCGGATCCCAGGCAGTGCCAGGAGAAACTCACCCCGACTCCCCCTACTTGATCCTGGCTAGGAAGCTGCCTGGTCTGTGGGAATATATTTCCAGCGGTAACATTAAAGTGCATGGACTAAGATCTGGAAATGAGGCAAGGCTTGAGAAATACAACTCAGGTCACCTTGGCTAAGCCTTGGAACAGGGAAATCATACCCAAAAGAGTGAGCTGCAACACTTGGTTCAAGAAGGGACTGGGACGCAGCCCTTTTTCTTCCCACAACCACCAAGGCACGGCCTCAGGGAGCTGTGCTAAACCACAGTGGAAGGGAGACCTGTCTGCACCAAACCATGCCCATCCACCCTGGAGAGCTGCCTTTTTCTCCCCCCTGGAACCTGGGCAAGACCAACCTTGATGCATTGCCATGATTAACTCTAGAAAGCTTCTTGCAATTCACATCCATTTTCCCTTATCTCATTCTTATCTCTCCCCTCCTTGGGACTGGACACTCTGGTCATTGGTTTGCTTAAACAGTCACATTTAATCCATTCTCTTGATGCATATTCTATACCTCCATCATTACTTTTCTTTCTCTCTGTCTCTGGAATAATCAGATTATATAGTTTCTTTGGGTAATGTTATCTTCATTTTTTTTCTCCTGGCCTCCTACCATATTCTCCTCTTTCTCTCTCTGAATTAGGCCTTTTAGTGAGTCTGCCTCATCAAGTCAATGTTCAATTTTGCTTCCCCCCGCCACCCCTGTCACTTCTCTCTTTGTATATGCTCTTCCATCAGCACTGCTTCCACCTGGCTCTTTATTTGTAGCTGGGATTTCTGGTTATATGCTTTTAGACTGTCCTTTGTCTTTTGTTGTTTTTGTTCCTTTTTTTCTTCCCTTCTGGTTTGCTTGTTTGACTTGTCTGTGCATTTGTGTGCTTTTGTCCCCTGTGTGTTTGTCTGTTTTCCTTTTCAGGGCTACCTCAAGGAACAAGCCAAAGTACACATGCTGGAGAGTCACAAATATCACTAAGTAGGGAAATAAAATAACCAAAGGCACAATAAGAGAGACCAAGAGACACCATTAAAAGAACACTTCCTGAAAGGACAGGCCCTGGACAGTCAATGAGCCTCCTTTAATATAGCAGTACTCACAGGTGCAGAGTGCATAACAAGCTTTTAAAACTGATGAGACAGAAAGCTAGCCAAAATGATGAAATGGAAGAACTCTCCTCTAAGGAAATTCCAGGTAGATGTCAAAGCTACAGAATTGCTCAAAACAGATATAAGCAACATAATTGACCAAGAATTTAGAACAATTGTCATAAAATTAACCACTGGGCTTGAAAAAGGCATGGAAGACATCAGAGAAACTATTGCTACAAAGACTATGAACCTTAAAAATAGTTGTGATGAATTAAAAAATGCTATAAAAGAGGTACATAATAAAATGGAGGCAGCCACTGCACAATTGAAGAGGCAGAGAGGAGAATGAGTGAATTAGAAGACACAATTATAGAAAAAGAGGAAGCTGAGACAAAGAGAGATAAATTGATCCAGGAGCACAAAAGGAGAATTCGAGAACTCAGTGATACAATCAAATGCAACAACTTCGGTATCATAGGAATTCCTGAAGAAGAAGAAAGAGAGAAAGGTGCTGAAGGGGAACTTGAACAAATTATAGCCAAGAACTTCCCCAATCTGGGGAAGGGGACAGACATTGAAATCCAAGAGGCACAGAGAACTCCCCTCAGACGTAACTTGAATTGACGACATGTCATAGTGAAACTGACAAAATATAAGGATAAAGAGAGAATTCTGAAAGCAGCTAGGGATAAAAGGGCCCTAACATACAAAATGAAACCTATCAGAGTAGTTACAGACCTATCTACTGAAACTTGGCAGGCCAAAAAGGAATGGCAGGAAACCTTCAATGTAATGAACAGAAAAAATATGCCACCCAAAATCCTTTATCTAGCAAGCCTGTAATTCAGAATGGAAGGATAGATAAAGGTTTTCCCAAATAAACAAAAATTGAAAGAATTCATCACCACTGAACCAGCTGTACAGGAAATGCTAAGAGGGACTCTATGAGGGATATGTTGCAAGGAACACAAGGTACCACAGACACCACTACAAGCATGAACCCTAGAGAGAACACAATAACTCTAAACCTATATTTTTCAATAATAACATTGAATATAAATGGACTAAATGCTCCAGTAAAATGGCACAGGGTAGCAGAATGGATGAAAAACCAAAATCCATCTATTTGCTGTCTACAAGAGACTCATTTTAGACCTGAAGTTACCTTCAGATTGAATTTAAGGGGATGGAGAAATATCTATCATGTGACTGGAAGTCAAAAGTAAACCAGATTAGCCATACTTATATTGGACAAACTGGACTTTAAAGTAAAGGCAGTAATAAGAGATGAAGAAGGGCATTATATAATAATACAGGATCTATCCATCAGGAAGAGCTTACAATTATAAATATCTACACATCAAATCCAGGAGCTTCCAAATACATAAAACAGTTAAACACAAACAGAAACAATTTTATTGATAAGAATGTGTTAATTGCAGGGGATTTTAATACTCCACTTCCAGTGATGGATAGATAAACTAGACAAAAAATCACTAAGAAAACAAAGGACCTGAAGGACACATTGGAACAGATGGAATTGGTAGATATATTTAGAACTCTACACCCTGAGGCTATGGAATTCACTTTCTTCTTGAGTGCACATGGTACATTGTCCAAGATACACCACATACTGGGTCATAAAGCAGCCCTACATAAACATAAAAGAATTGAAATCATACCATGCACACTTTCAGATCACAATGCTATGAAACTTGAAATCAATCACAAGAAAAAGTATGGAAAACTTCCAAAAACATGGCGGTTAAACACCACCCTTCTAAATAACAATTGGGCCAATCAGACAATTAGAGAAGAAATTAAAAAATATATGGAAACAAATGAAAACAAAAATACATAACCCAGACTCTCTGAGGTGCAAAGGCAGTCCTCAGAGAAAAGTACATTGCACTCCAGGCCTATTTCAAGAAACTAGAAAAAGCACAAATACAAAATCTAACAGCTCACCTAAAGGAACTAGAAGGAGATCAGCAAGAGCACCCCAAACCCAGTAGAAAAAGAGAAATAAAAAAAAGATCAGGGCATAAATAGGCAATATAGCATCCAAAAAAAAAAAAAGTTGAACAGATCAATGAAACCAAGAGTTGGTTTTTTGAAAAAATAAACAAAATTAATAAATCTCTAGCCATGCTTCTCAAAAAGAAAAGAGAGAGCGCCTAAACAGACAAAATCACGAATGAAAATGAATCTATTACAACCAATTCCTCAGAAATACAAGCAATTATCAGAGAATACTATGAAAAATTATATGCCAACAAACTGGACAACCTAGAAGAAATAGGCAAATTCCTAAACACACACGCACTACCAAAATTCAAATGGGAAGAGATAGAAAACCTGAAATGACTCATAACCAGTGAAGAAATGGAATCAGTTATTTAAAATCTCCCAATAAATAAGAGCCCTAGGCCACATGGCTTCCCTGGGGAATTCTACCAGACATTTAAAGCAGAGTTAATACCCATTCTTCTCAAGCTATTCCAAAAGATAAATGGAAGAAAAACTTCCGGACTCATTCTACGAAGCCAGCATTACTTTGATTCCCAAACTGGACAGAGAATCAGCTAAAAAAGAGAACTGCGGGCCAATATCCTTGATGAATACAGATGCAAAAATCCTCAACAAGGTACTAACAAATTGAATTCAACACCATATAAAAAGAATTATCCAACACAATCAAGTGGGATTCATTCCTGAGTTATAGAGCTGGTTCAGTATTCACAAATCAATCCATGTGATACATCACATTAACAAAAGAAAAGATAAAAACCATATGATCCTGTCAATTGATGCAGAAAAAGGATTTGACAAAATACAGCACCCCTTTTTAATATATATATTTTAAATTTATTTTTGAGAGACAGAGAGAGACAATGAGAGCAGGGGAGGGTCAGAGAGAGAGGGAGACACAGAATCTGAAGACAGGCACCAGGCTCTGAGCTAGCTGTCAACCCAGAGCCCTGTGCAGGGCTTGAACCCATAAACTGTGAAACCATGACCTGAGCTGAAGCCAGAAGCTTAACCGACTGAGCCACCCAGGTGCCCCCAGCATCCTTTCCTAGTAAAAACTCTAGAGAAAGTTGGGATAAAAGGAACTTACTTAAACATGATAAAAGCCATTTATGAAAAGCCCACAGCTAATATCATCCTCAACGTGGAAAAACAGAGCTTTCCCCCTGAGATCAGAAACATGACAGGGATGTCCACTCTCACCACTGTGGTTTAACATAGAGCGAGAAGTCCTAGCATCAGCAATCAGACAGCAAAAGGAAATAAAAAGCATCAGAATAGACAAAGATGAAGTCAAACTTTCACTTTTTTCAGATGACATGACACTCTATATGGAAAACCTGACTGACTCCACCAGAAGCCTACTAGAACTGATCCTTGAATTCAACAAAGTTGCTGGGTACAAAATCAACGTACAGAAATTGGTTGCATTTTTATACACTGAAAATAAAGCAACAGAAAGAGAAATCAAGAAACTGATCCCATTCACAATTGCACCAAAAACCATAAAATTCCTAGGAATAAACCTAACCAAAGATGTAAAAAATCTATATGATGAAAACTGTAGAAAAATTAAGGAAATTGAAGAAGACACAAAGAAATGAAAAAACATTCCATGCTCATTGATCAGAAGAGTAAACATTGTTAAAATGTCATTATTACCCAAAGCTATTTATACGTTCAATGCAATTCCAATCAAAATTGCACCAGCATTCTTCTCAAAGCTAGAACCAACAAACCTAAAATTTGTATGGAGCCACAAAAGACACTAAATAGCCAAAGTAATATTGAACAAGAAAACCAAAACGGGAGGCATCACAATCCCAGACTTTAGCCTCTACTACAAAGCTGTCATCATCAAGACAGTATGGTATTGGCACAAAAACAGCCACAGAGACCAATGGAATAGAATAGAAAACCCAGAATTGGACCCACCAATGTATGACTAATTAATCTTTGACAAAGCAGGAAAGAGTATCCCATGGAAAAAAGACAGCCTCTTTAGAAGGTGGTGCTGGGAGAACTGGACAGCAACATGCAAAAGAATGAAACTAGACCACTTTCTTATACCGTACATAAAAATAAACTCAAAATGGCTGATGGACCTCAATGTGAGACAGGAAATCATAAAAACCCTAGAGGAGAAAGCAGGAAACAATCTCCTTGACCTCAACCACAGCCATTTTTTACTTGACACATCCCCAAAGGCCAGGAGATCAAGAGCAAAAATGAACTATTGGGATTTCATCAAGATAAAAAGCTTCTGCACTGCAAAGGTAACAATCAACAAAATTAATAGGCAACCGACAGAATGGGAAAAGATAGTTGCAAATTACATATCAGATAAAGGGCTAGTATCCAAAATCTATAAGGAACTCACCAAAATCCATACCTGAAAACTGAATTATCCAGTGAAGAAATGAGCAGAAGACATGAATAGACACTTCTCCAAAGAGGACATCCACATGGCCAACAGACACATGAAATGATGCTCAGTGTCACTCATGATCAGGGAAATACAAATCAAAACCGCACTGAGATACCACCTCACACCAGTTGGAGTGGCTAAAATGAGCAAATCAAGAGACTACAGATACTGGCGAGGATGTGGAGAAATGGGCACCCTCCTACACTGTTGGTGGAAATGTAAACTGGTGCAGCCGCTCTGGAAAACAGTGTTGAGTTTCCTCAAAAAATTAACAGTAGAACTCCCCTATGACCCAGCAATAGCATTGCTGGGGATTTACCCAAGAGAGACAGAAATGCTGATGCATAGGAGTACATGTACCCCAATGTTCATAGCAGCAATGTCAACAATAGCCAAAACATGGAAGGAGCCTAAATGTCCATCACCTGATGAGTGGATCAGGAAGATGTGATTTATATATACAATGGAATACTACATGGCCACAAGAAAGAATTAAATCTGGCCATTTGTAGTAATGTGGATAGAACTCGAGGGTGTCATGCTAAGTGAAATGAGTCAGGCAGAGAAGAATAGATACCACAAGTTTTCACTCATAAGTGTAACAGGAGAAACTTAACAGAGGACCATTTGGGAGGGGAAGGGGGGAAAATAGGGAGAGAGGGAGGTAAACCATGAGAGACTCTTGAATACTGAGAACAAACTGAGGGCTGTTGGAAATGGGGAGAGGGGAAGGGGAGTGAAGGGCATGGAGAAGGGCACTTGTGGGGAAGAGCATTGGGTGTTACATGGAAACCAACTTGACAATAAACCATAAAAGAAAAATAAATAAATAAATACATAAATAAATAAATAAATAAATAAATAAAGACTTGCCAAAAACATAAGGGCATAGTAAAGTATATGTAAAGCTCAGGCAAAAACTTAAAAATCTGGTATACCTATACTGATATCAGATGAACTAGACTTTTAAAACTTAAGGGTATCATAGTATAATAAAAATATATAATCCATGGAAGAGAAAAATTCTGTACTTGTATGCATCGAATAATAGATAATATTTGTTCAAACTTCATGTATATTAAATTAAACAAACGCATTTTATTTAAAAAAATGTGATGGTGACCACTAATTGGAAGTAGTTACTTATAGTACTTATATACTAATACATTTTTCATACCATTCATACTAATATTAATTATTACAGTTTTAATCTTGGCTACACAAAGACCACTAAATGCTTTAGTAAAGTGTGGCTCACACTTATAGATGTTCAGAAATGCATAGGGGCACCTGGCTGGTTTGGTCAGGGAAGTATGTGTTCTTGATCTCGGGTTTGTGAGTTTGGACCCCATAATGAGTGTAGAGACTATTTAAAAATAAAATCTTTAGGGGAAAAAAAAGAAAAAATGCCTAGATATCTTGGCTATAGAGAACATACATGCGCACACACACACACACTCTTAAGTTTAGTCAGAAAGTATTTAGTTCAAAGACCAATATGATCAATGATTTAAAGTTACATGTGTGTCACTCTCCTTGGGTGTTATATGGAGGAAAAATTATTCCTTAGAATAACTGCTGATGTTTCCAGGTTCCAAGAAAGAAAAAAATAAATATCTTGGAATCTATAGATATGGAATTAAAGAGCTACCAGTGATTGAGATGTGGTAGAAACCCTTGGAGTAGTTCAGTAAAATTATATAGATACGAGATAGAGTAAACAAGCATAGCTCCACACATTAACTAGTTCCTGATGTGTCACAATGTTTTCCCTTGGCTATGTCCTGCTCAACATTTTATATATTTATATATTTATTTATTTTTAATGTTTATTCTTGAGAGAGACAGAGACAGTGTGCGAGTGGGGGAGGACACACACACACACACACACACACACACACACACACACACACACCAGAATCTGAAGCAGGCTCTAGGCTCTGAGCTGTGAGCACAGAGCCACAGAGCCTAAATGTGTCACTCGAGCTCAGGAACTGTGAGATCATGGCTTGAGCTGAAGTCCAACACCTAACTGATTGAACCACTCAGGCAACCTTACATTTCAATTTATTTTTAATGTTTATTTTTTGAGAGTGACAGACAGACAGACTGCAAGCTGCGGAGAGGCAGACAGAGAGGGAGACAGAATATGAAGCAGGCTCCATGGCCTGAATTGTCAGCACAGAGCCCAATATGGGGCTTGAACTCATGAACCAGGAGTTCATGACCTGAGCTGAAGTTGGATGTTTAACTGACTGGGCCACCTAGGTGCCCTGGCACCCATACATTTTAAAGAGGGATTTGTCTTACTATAAAGATCTCAGGCTCCACAATGAGCATGGAGCCTGCTTAAGATTATATCTCTCTCTTCCTCTGCCCATCTCCCCCACTCTCTCTCTCTCTCTTAAGAAAAAAAAAAGACAAAGATCAGTGCTAATCAACTTTGTGGATAGTATTTAAAGTTGAAAGGACTAGGTGACAGTTCTTGATTTTGACAACAAAAAAACTCAATGGGCAAGAAGTAACCAGGCAAAATCTAATAGAAATAAAATGTAAGTCCTGATTTAGGTTTAGTTAAAAAAAACACAATAGCTGAAGGATAGGATGAGAAAGACCTTACTGTATGGACAGCTCTTATGAAAAAGAGTAGGTAATAGAAGTTCTGTATTCACCAACAGTGTGCTCAGTTTCTCTAAAATCTTCTAAATGGAATCTTCTGTGACAAAAAGAGAATCGACATTAACTGAAATATTGTTGCTCAGAAAAGAAAGGTAGCTGTCATTCATTGTGCTCTAAGAATAGACCACTTTTGGAGTGTCTTCTTCATTGATAAATTTGAGCAGTTTCCCAGAGTGTTCCAATCTGAAGAACACTTGTTCTTAGAATGTTAATGGGTATTATGAGAAGAAAAGGTGTACAGTCAGAGACGCTTGGAAAGGATGAGTTAGTTGTTAAGCATATTCAACAGGCATCTTTTGGGAAGTACTTCTCAGTCTTTAATGTACCAGTATGCATTTTAAAGCTGTCCAAAGTGAGTTCACAGGGAGACCTGGAGGAAATATCCTACCCTGGTGTCCTGAACCAATTTATATTCACCTCACGCTACCATACTTCCATTCTACCTTATCCCCTCACCCTTCTTCTAGGACTGTAATTGTAACACCATCTCTTACACGACTATTTAGACTATTTCCTTTTCTAATAACTCTTTCACTTCTTTGCTCAGACTCAGAAGTTCCACAGAAAACATTTTAACTTTACTTCTTCCTAGAGGTACTTACTTTCTTTCTTCTTCCTCTTACTGCTTCTGGTATTTGAGCTTTCTCCAACTCCCCCCCCCCATTTTTGAATTAAGAACTATTTTCTTTTTCATGGATAATCTTGCAGACTAGTATTCCATGGTACATGCCTGAAGGCATGCTCAATTAGAAATGTTTATAACAGGCAGAGTGAAAGATAAGGCATTTGAGAATCAGGTGTTTATGTTTCAATAGTGAGGGTTTCATCAATGAGAAAGGAAGTAGAATTATTCTAGATTACTGTATAGTTAACTAGTAGAGTTTTCTATCTTTTTGTGTGTGTCTGTACATACATGTCCTAGATTCCTTTGGCGGGCTGGATAAGCCTAGGATACCTTCTCAATACATTTTAAAATATAAAATAATATTACAGTATTAAAAAGGAAAACATATTAATATAAAATAGCAGAATATTAAAACACATTATTGGTATAATGATATGTATGCATATTTATTAATTCATTAAATAACAAAGTCTAGTATGTCTACCATACATTATTTTGGGATATTTACAGTATCTCTAATGAGATGGAAAAACATTAGTGACAAAGTCACACAAATTATTGTGGATTCGTGACTCTATTCATAATTGAAGTAAATGCTACTTTTCAGTTAGAAGTTAGTGAAAATATAGGTGTAGTGGTTTTTCATCCATATTTATAGACCTCCTGAAATCTTTGTGGACCCCAGGTTAAAAACCACTGTTATAAATGGTAGACTATAGAGTTGTAAGGAGTCAGTGTTAATAAGCTCATTAAGAAAAACTTCTATAACAGAGTTGTCTTCCAATGGAAGGAAGTTTCTCATGAAATAGTGTTCTTGTCAATGGAAATAATCAATTAGCAGCTGAATAACTGAGAATTTAGAATTTTGTAGTATAAAACTAATTTATGTTAGCTAACATATTTGAAATGCTTACTAGGTTTCAAATACTGGATTAGGAGCAAGTTATATCAGTTCTTTCAATCTTAACCATTCCAGGAAGTTTTCTCTACTTTATAGATAAGACAGTTTACGTTTTGGGATTTGCCAAAAGTTTACTGCTCCTAAGTGGTAGAGTATGGTCTCAAACCTAGGTCTAGCTCATGACTAAAATTTGTTTTGATGGTAATGTTGGGGGCTGAGTGGCAAGGTGAGAGCATTGGAGATCACCTAGTTTCTCCTGTTCATTTGCTAGACTGAAAGAATTGAGAACCCAAGGAAGCTAGGTGACTTGTGCCAGGTTACACAATTCATAGCAGAGCCAGAAGTTGGATTTTAATGCCTTATTTTTGTGGTAACATAATTCATTTTATTGTTTGGTAGATGTGAAACACAACTAGAGAAAGCAGTAATAAAAGACACTATGATTGGAACAGAGTATACAATCCCTTCCTACTTTGTTTTGACAAACAGATATCTCTCAAAGTGTCTTTACCTGTGTTGGTACGCTTATTCCTTAAGAAGTTACAATTACTTGAATCATATTTTAAATGTAATGAAGAATGAGCTGTGTAGTACTAAAATTTGTGCTTTTGGTATGTTTATATTATTTACATTAGGAATTCAAATTGCCATTTTTAATAACCAAGTCTCCCTCACTTTCATTTCACCAGCGAGCATCTGTGGCAGATTGTGAACTCCAATTACCTGCCTAAAGCATGAATAAATGAGTATAATTGTCTGGTTTACTGGTTTTCTTTAATTCTTACTTAAACTCATCAGGTAATTGAGTATTTATAATGTGCTGTTACTATTTTTTCCACTGAAGATAATTATAGTTAAATTTACCATTTGTTGATAATGAAGGAAGTTGTCTATATTAGTTTAAATTAGTTTAGATTCCATCATATTGTAAATCCTTTCTGGTGTAGGATGGTATATAAGTTAATAAGCAGCAAAAATATAAAAAATATTTGAAAAGTTAGACTTTTTTAAAAGTAGTTTTTCAGTTGTATTATAATCAAGTGAAAAGTATGGCGATTTTTCATATAACTCTTGCTACCATTCATGCATAGCCTCCCTCATTATCAGCATCACAGGAAATGGGCATCAGAAGAAACATTCTGTTATAGGGAGCCTCCATAATGGCTATCAGTGATCCAAATGCCCTGTATTCTCATGTTTGTCTTACCTCGTTCATACTATACCGTAGTTGAACTCTACAACCACAGAGCCTGCTGTGGAAATTACCATGACTTTGTTCTCCCCAGGTACTCTTCTGCTGTAAGTTTGCCCATATTTGGTGATCTCTTAAGTAGGAACCCATTTTGATCAGCAGTGTCTCACTAGCCTATCATGTGCTATTTAAGTGTAGGGCAAAGAAAAAGAGACCTTTTTTTCTAGTCACATTTCTATCATCTACATGACACAATGAAAAGAAAGGCAGGACACAAGTTTCAGAGTCTTTATGGGGCAACATTGATATTGTTAATGCAGTCACAGTTAATACAAAACTCTAACAACTACAACCAAATATTTTCATTCATCACACTTGAAAAATATTGACTCTAGGTTTGTTATTTTGAATTTTTTTTCACAGTGAGGTACAGGAAGGGCAGGTTCAATTTCATGGCTCTCTGCTCCCTGTGCATTTACATGGGGCCCCACCCTTTGATGGGATCTGTATATGATGAAGCTGATCTTAGCTAAAAGAGAGATACAAACCAAATTACTATTGTCAAATTGCTAATCACAAAGCCTGAAATTTATATTAGCCTGAAAAATACGAAGACCTCAGAAAACATCTTGATCATGTTAGCAATGCTTTCTGTCATGCATTCAACATTTCTCCTTTCCTGTGGAACTTTTCGGATCCTATCCCTACGCACATCACTTTTCTTTCCTTCTCCAAAGGTTTTATAAAAGAAGTCTTGATTCAACATGTGCAATATCCATTAGGTTTTCTCCGAAGATTCCCAGCATCTTTGCCAAGCTGTCATATGAGCATTTGCATATTTTGCATATGAGTACATAAACATATTTTAAATGAATTTTTGTGTCTTTCTAAGCAAAGAATACATGTTTTAAAAATCTGGAGTTTTCTTTTTGCAGTTTAAGATGACTACATTTTGCTTAATTACTATTTAAATTACTATAACACAATATTGATGACAAAATTATAGTTTGCTTTTTAATTAACTGTCACCCAAAGGAACAAAATGGAACTTTGTTTTCCTCTTCTGGTAGTTTAGCTAGAATTTACTTCAGGAAAGTATACTATTTGCCAGAGAAAGAAAACTTTAAATTATTTTGACCCTTCTAGATGTAAGGAAATGCTTCATAGCAAATTAACGGCTCTTTGGCTTTGAACATTCTGTTCCTAATCTTTGCAGTACAATTCACTAGTGAATGAACAAGAGGTGTAATGTAATTGTGGGTTGTGAGATAAATATCATGGGCTGTAAGATAAATATTGCCTGTATGAGTAACATCCAAAGTCACCAGCTTCAGTGCATCAGTTAATGTAATTAATACTAACTACTGTAATAAGCAACTCCCCAAATTCCAATAGCTAGAGAAGTTCAAGTTTTTCTCTTATCTATGTGAAATTAGTTGATAGTTTGGTTGGTAGGTTGCCTCCTACTTGGTCATTAGAGTATCTGCATTTCTTCCTTTGAAAATATGGCTTGAGGGGCTCCTGGGTGGCTCAGTTGGTTGAGCATCCAACTTTGGGTCAGGTCATGTTCTCATGGGTTCATGGGTTCAAGCCCTGCATTGGGCTCTGTGCTGACAGCTCAGAGCCTGGAGTCTGCTTCTGATTCTGCATGTCCCTCTATCTCTGCCCCTCCCCTGCTCATGAACTGTCTCTGTCTCTCAAAAATAAATAAATGTTCAAAAAAAAAAAAAGGAAAAGAAAATATGGCTGATTCTCTTCTTCAGCTTCAACTTCTCTTTTATCACTGGGTAAATGGAGAAGCTAGAGAGGTTTTCCATAAGCAGATCCAGAAGTGGAATGTGTTGCTTCTGTACCTCTCATTTTCACATGTCCATGCATGGCTTTGTGGTCTCAGGGAAGATGGATTGGGTTTTGCTGACTCCCTGCCACTTTCCTTGCCATATACAAATTAATTTCTTTCTAGATTCCTTCAAAGTGTGTCCTATCCACATTATATTTGTAATATGTGCCTGTTGCTTTTGGACAATGTCATTCAGGAGATTTTTGACTGATCTATCCAGGGCTCATCTTTATGGACTCAGGGTTATAGTTTGGGGCAAGTTAGTTCAATCTCAGAACCTTAACCTATGTTATTTCAGATCTTTTCTAGCTTTCAGGAAGCAAATAAAACCTTTCACAGGGTGACTAGTTGGACGTAATCTTTTCTTCTCTTTACATTCTGACAGCTCTTCTTGGTGTTAATTATATCATTATCTCCTGGGTTTTCTGTTTTTTCATCCCTGGCTTGCTCTCTCTATCTCCCTTTCAACTTCTCCTTGGGAGTTCCTCAAGCTTGGTTCTAGATCCTCTTTCTTTTTTCTTTGTACCTTACATGCTTCAGATTTCAATCATTGCTTATATGCCAAAGACTGACTAATTTGTATGCCTAGCCCATATTTACTATGACTATCTCCTTGTGTGTCTTATGCCTGTTTTATCTTTTCCATGGCTACTGAATCTCAGCTGACATTTTGATACTAAGGTGATTCTGCAAGTTGGAAATACTTTCAAATTAATGCTTGTCAAGCATTTTCCAGCCTTTCCTGGACCTTTAAATGAATCTTGTTTCTCATCCTCCAAAAGTGGATAAAAACAATATCTATATATGCAGCCAACACTGCCAGGTGGGAAGGTGTACGAGTAGCACTTCTAGCTGCCAGGAATGCAGACACATGATACCTGGTCAAGGCCCCAGTGTTCACTGTCTGGGGAACTGCACAACTTTATGGATCAAATCAGACCTCAAAGACTCAGGTGACCCCGACAGAAGCCTGCCCATGAGAGTGAAGCCTCCTGCTTGCTTCCACATCTCCAGGGGCAGAGTGATTCAAAAGAACAATCTTTCTGATGGATATGGTGCCATAGGTCACCCAGTGTCCACACATCCCTTTGGTTCTGAGGAGAAGTCCTTGCATTGCTTGCACTTTTGTGAAGGAAATGTGGCATGGGGGCCATGCCTTCCTTCTGAGTGGCCCTCCTCACTTTGTGAGCCCTGGGTCAGTGTCCTCCATAGATACTTGAAGTAATTCCAGCTTTTTCCTGGAATTACTCAGATGCACCATCTTTTGTGTTGGTGCATTAATGCTTTTCAGAAAGCACAATCAGTTATGTTTCATAGGTTGTCTTGAAAAATGAATTCGTTCTAACACAGTGGATATATTAAGGAATGATTTGATGAACAGCTACAAAATGAGAGTGTAAATAATGCCTCTCTATAGCACCACTAAGATGCATAACAATGTTATTTTGTCTAAGAAGAGTTTCTTTGCTCATAGGTTATTTTTTATACTCAGAAATACTGCTTGTCATAATTAGTTAAATGCCAAGTCGACTAACTAAGAGAGCCTGGATCTGTCTAAAAGTTCTAATTTTAGCTTCTTTCCCAAAGTTTCTCATTTTCTCTCTCTTTACAGCTTTTCTCAGGGGTCAGCTCATATAAGTCTGTGTCTTTGATTTACATTTATATATTAATGACACCAAATCTCTTTCTGTATGACCAAAGACCAAATCTTTTCTGACTTACAGGTTTTGATTTTATATCTGAATCTTCTGTAATTCAAACTTCTTAAATATAACATTAAGTTTAGTATTTCTCTTACTTATACATATGCATGTGTTTTTATGTATGTGTTTGAATGTATCACATATACTTGCTGTGGATGTTAGACACTGTCCTTTGTTCTTTTTCTATATTAACTCATGAATCCCCCCCAACAATCTAATGAGATAAGTCCTCTCACTATGCCCATATTACAAATGAAAAAGCTGAGGCAAAGAGACTAACGTATCCAATATCAATTAAAAAGGTGGGATTTGAATCATGACAATCTATGAAGGACATAATTTTTTCAAACTTCATTATTCAGCAAGGAAAGAGCCTGTAAGGATTATTTCAATTCTTTTTATTTTTATTTTTTTAAATTTTTTAATGATTTTTATTTATTTTTGGGAAACAGAGAGAGACAGCGTGAGCAGGGGAGGGTCAGAGAGAGAGGGAGATACAGAATCCAAAGCAGGTTCCAGGCTCTGAGCTAGCTGTCAGCACAGAGCCCGATGTGGGGCTTGAACACACAATCATGAGATCATGACCTGAGCTGAAGCTGGACGCCTAACCAATTGAGCCACCCAGGTGCCCCTCAATTATTTTATTTTTAAATGTGTTAAATTTTAAATTTTATTTTAAAAATGTATTTATTTATTTAAAACTTTTTTTTCTGTTTTTTATTTATTTTTGAGAGACAGAGAGAGATGGCCGGAACAGAGGAGGATCAGAGATGAGAGGGCGACACAGAATCTGAAGCAGGCTCCAGGCTCTGAGCTGTCAGCATAGAACCTGTCATCAGGCTCGAACCCATGAACATGAGATCATGACCTAAGCTGAAGTTGGACACCTAACCGACTGAGCCACCCAGGCACCCCTTACTTATTTCTTTAAAAAAAATTCCATAATTAACATACAATGTTATATTAATTTCAGGAGTAAAAAATAGTGATTCAACAATTCTATACATTATTCATTGCTCATCATGGTAAATCAACTCTTGATCCGCTTCACCTGTTTCACCCATCTCCTCACCCACCTCCCCTCTGCCAACCACGAGTTCACTATATTTAAGACAGTATTTCTTTTGATTGTCTCCTTTTTATTTGTTTGCTTATTTTGTTTCTTATATTCCACCTATGAGTGAAATCATTTGGTATTTGTATTTTTCTGACTGACTTATTTTACTTAGCATTATACCCTCTAGATCCATACATATTGTTGGAAATGGCAAGATTTCATTCTATTTTGTGGCTAATACCTTCTCTGTTCATTCATCTATGGCTTGCTTCCGTATCTTGGCTATTATAAATAATGTTACAGTAGGAGTGCCTGGGTGGCTCAGTTGGTTAAGTGTCCGACTTCGGGTCAGGTCATGATCTCACGGGTTCGTGGGTTCGAGCCCCACATCAAGCTCTGTGCTGACAGTTCAGAGCCTGGAGCCTACTTTCGATTCTATGTGTCCCTCTCTCTCTGCCCCTCCCCTTCTCATGATCTGTCACTCTCTGTCTCTCAAAAATAAATAAATGTTTAAAAGAATTTTTTAAATTAATAAATAATGTTACAGTAAACACAGGGGTGCATATATCTTTTTGTGTTAGTATTTTCATTTTCTTTGGATAAATACCCATTAGTGGAACTACTGGATCATATGGTAGTTCTATCTTTAATTTTTTGAGTAAACTCCATCCTGTTTTCCACAGTGACTCCACTTCTTTATTTGAATCTCAACTGAAGCAAGTATGTTCTGGTGGAAAGATATATAGACTTATTACAGAGAAAGCATTCTCTCATAAGACATATATATAAATAGATATTTATATATAAAACAATTATTTACTGCTTTTTTTTTTTAATTCCTGAATCTTACAGAACTTTCTTGGTGTTTGGCCATTTGGAAACTATTATGTGAATGATATTCATCCTAGTTTTCATATGAATCTTAACCCAGGTCTCTAAAGTCATAGATGAAACATGTGAACATAAGGTTTGTGTCACCAAGTAACTGATGACAAGGCTAGAATGGTAGATGAATGTCAGATTATGGAATACTTTAAGTGGCAGCCTGATAAGGATAGGAAGCTTTATCTTATTGCTTGCAGCAGTGAAAAATTTTTGCATCATAAGAATGACACAGATTCAGACCATGGTTTAGGAAGAATAAGTTAGCCAGGTGTGGATACTTTCTAAACTTTCAGGCATGTCAAGACCTTGAGAGTTCTTCTCTCTAGTCTCTTGTGATGGTTCTCCAATTCCTGTGTACATCAGAATCTTCCAGGGAAGCTTGTTATTATATCCAGGAAAAGCTTCACACCAGGACCCCATCCCCTGAGATTTTGTTTCAGTAGAAAGGGACTAAAGTATACAAAACCACATTTGAATAAGCACCACACTGGAAGACTTTGATGTAGGTGGCTTGAAAAACACTAATCTAGTGGCCATGGGATTAACACAAGTGTCAGGTAAAAATGGGTTGAGCTAGAATAGTGGGAAAGTAATGGGTGGAATTTAATTCACAGTGGCTGTTTAAGTCACTGAACACCCCCCTCCCCCGCCACACACACACACAAATATAGAATCTCCATCCACCCTGAAAAACAGGAAAACATAGGTGCCAAGAACCATGAAGTCTACCTGCCAAATAAATTACAGGGAGAATTAAGCTGAGGAAAGCAATCGGGCACAGACATAAAAGACATTTCAGGAAAGTAAATGCATGAGACTCTTTGGAGGAACCTCACCATACCTTCAAAAATGGAGGTGGAACAACCAGAACAAGGATTGGCCATGTGGCAACCAGCATAAGTAAACCATTATTAACAGGAGGTCATCGGAACCAGAGGTCATCAGAGCAGTCTCATAGGGTTGTGGACTGACTGAGTTTGCTCTAGTGGGCATTTGAGGATTGGGTGGCCTCAAGCAAGGGAAGATAATTTTGACAAAAACTGGTTTAAGTAATGCCAACTTGCCAAAAATATGGAAGAGATAATCAACAGAACTGGTAGGAAATGACAACTATCCAGTGACCTTGAAGCAGAAAAATGAGTGGTTTTCAGAAGAATGTGGTTAAATCGCCATGAGATACAGAAAGATCATAGAACTTGTAGATTGAAAATAGATCGATTGCTTGGTCATTTGGTGTTTATGATTATCTTTGTGAGAGTTTTTCAGTAGAGTGATGTGAGCAGTAGTTATATTAGGGGGGCTGTTGAAGAAGTAAGGGACAGGAAAAGGAATTCATCACATGTTGACTCATATCTCTCTGTATTTATCATTTTGTGGGTTTGGAAGCAAAAGAAGGGAAAGAGAGTTGGTAGATGCCAGAGAAATCAGAGAATGAATGCTTTCATGATTTGAAGGCCCCCTCTTAACATCTTGAGGAGAAGACTAGGAACCAGAAAGTAAATAAGGAAACCTTCAAGAATATTCAAGATAGTGGATATTCAAGCAAGTTGAAGATTGAGGTTGAATCATGTGTTATGGAATTAGGGGCTCCTTGGAACTATTATAATCATGTTCCAGAGTAATGAGGTAGGATATTTCATTCAGATTTTATTATAGTTAGTTTAATACTTTAAAAAAAGGGTAAGAAAGATAATAATAGTTCTGTATTTTCAGCTTATTGTTGAATATGGATTGATTTACAAAATATTGACATTACTGTTTTGTGTAGTAAATGGTAGGTTAAAGAGCAAGGAAGTGAAAACCTTAAGCAGAGGATTGGAATTAAAGGAAAAGTGTTTGCTGCAGACTTTGCAAATAAGTAGTTACCGGGAACATATCTAACAAGATACTAAAAGAGAAAAGTAGAACTAGTAGGACTTGTAGGAGAAAGTGGACCAATAGTACTTAAAAGGTAAGAGTGTAAACAGAAAAGTGACCAATATTGCCATTTTTACCAAAATCATTACTTTGTTTGGGAAAAATGTTAGTTACTGTATTAGTTAAGGCAAGCTTGCCATAACAAAATCCCACACATGGGGTGGCCTAAACTGAAAATTTATTTCTGATAGTTCTGGGGGACAGAAGTCTATGGATGGGGTGCCTATATGGTCAGGTTCTGGTGGGAGCTCTCTTCCAGCTTTTGTCTTCTCATTGTGTCCTTATATGGCAGAGAGTGTGAGAGAGGTCTTTCTTTTTTTATAAGGACTCTAATCCCATCTTGGGTGACACCCCCTTCTCATGACCTCATGTAAATCAAATTACTTCTCAAAAGGTGCACCTTCAAATACCATCACTTTGGGGCTTCAACATAAGAATTTGGGGAGGACACAAACACTCAGTCTCTAACACTCTTAGAAAATTTATTATCAAAGCAAAACAGTGTTCAAGATAATGTAAAATTTTATCATTTCTACAATTATGACTATTTAAAATTACTTGTGCATATGGGTAAGGGTTAAAAGAAAATATGGCTTTGTAAGGGCTGTGCAATTCTGAACAATGTTAAATTGTTTTTCTTCTAGAGTTGTAATAATGTTTTTGGCAAAGCTCTTCAAAGTATAGCCTGCATTGGTTCACCCTTGTAGAAAGTTATTTAGGTCTTTTAGTAAGTTGCAAAGGGATTAACAAAGATACTGCTTGCGTCATACCATTCTTCATAGGTAGCTATGCTTGTTGACATGATAGAGGCACACTGCTTTTCAGTCGATTATAATACAGGAAGTTATTTTTGCATTCCAGATGTCATTTCCTGTGAGCCCTTAGTTTGCAGTTTCCCAAATGTAAGAACTTAATTTTTTTCCTGCTCTAATTTCTGGTATCTTTAAAGTCCTTGATTTTCTTCCATTAAGCAGCACCAGCCAACTTTTCCCATAAAGAAATATCTCATTAACCCAATTATTTTCCTACAAATAGTTAACCCAATTACAGTTTGTGTGTAGTTTCTGAATCATTAGATATTTGTAAAAATGACAAAAAGAAAAATATGTGTTTTCCTCATTCTTTCCTATCCCAGACAACATGTTGGTCAAATTCCTATATAAGTGGCTTAGAAAAGGTTGGGAGGCTTCCAAAGGATCATGTTGTGCCAATGGCACCATGTGGCTTTTGGGAGAACCAACAGCAGGAGCACATTTTCCTTATCAATGGTTTCTGGAAGCTCAGAATTAAATGTGTAGGAGTTTTCTTTGTGATTGCTATGCCTATAGAACTCTGCATCTCAACCTTTTGTCTGTGGGCAGAAGTTCACATGTGTAACATGATCTGGGTTGGTCACTGGTGCTCATGGCTGCTGTAAAGTAAGAGAGACTAGGGTTTATGTGCCATTCTTCAGGTTCTCTTTATAATCCATTGTTTGCCCTCCCACAGACATGCATTTTAACAACTAGGTTGGGGACTGTGCTATGAAGAAGAACCTATTCTGGAGATGGGTTAAAGATATTTAGACCAAGAATTATGGCCAGTGTCTTTGTAAGTTTTGTCTCTCATTCATAAATATGTTCTTCACTGCAGAATATAACCTCCAATTTAAATCCTCCCTACTGGATTGTGAGTACAGAGATGAGCACAGGACAGAGAGCTAATGAAATCTGAGGTATTGCACTCTCTGCCATTAGTATCACTTTGTCAGGAAAATGATCAGTGCTTTACTTCTTTTTGTAGGAAGAAACATATCACTTTATAAAAGTAATGAGCTTTTTATGTGTTGGTATTATAATATAATGGAATTATGTTTATCTGTTCACTGTATTTGCAGATCTTAAGTGATTAAAGACCCTCAATCCAAAAATATGGAAACAAAGAATACAAAGGACCAGGAGTTTGAATCCTAGGTCTATCACTAACTGACTCTTTGAGTAGATTTAATTTAACCTCTATAAGCTCAGGCTCTTCGTTGGGGTATTACTTCTGTCATAGGGTTATATCATGAATTAAATAAGATAATAAAGGTGAGGTTCTTTTTTCCACTATTTGGTACATAGTAAGTGCACAAAAATATTAGTTTTTAAAAAATTATTATCATGAGGGGCAACTGAGTCACACCGTTGGTTAAGCTTCCAACTCTTGATTTTTGGCTCAGATCATGATTTCATGATCTCTGACATTCATGAGTTTGCACCCAACAGTGGTCTCTGCCCTGACAGCATGGAGCCTTCTTGGAATTCTCTCTCCCTCCCTCTCTGACCCTCCTCTACTCTCTATCTCAAAATAGATAAATAAACTTGATAAAATTATTCTTATCTTTTTTTTGTTGTCTCCAGTCATTCTCTTACATAGTTAATTATTGCATTTAATTAATCATTCATTCATGAGTGATACCACTGAGGATGCTTCTGCATCAGAGTCACTCAGCGACCTACTTTTGCTGAAGAGGGAACATGGTGGCAACTTTTACCCTGGTGGTCATTCTGAATATGGTAGTGATTCCTAATCACCCCCGTGTTGCTTACCAACTAGAACAGTAAAAGGATAACTACATACAAAGATGGCTACTCTCAGGTGAAGGTGTAGGAAATTTTTTTTATGCTAACAGGTAGGTCTTTTCTTTAATGTTTTTTATTTATTTTTGAGAGAGAGAGTCAGCATGAGCAGGGTAGGGTCAGAGAGAGAGGGATACACAGAATCCAAAGCAGGCTCCAGGCTCTGAGCTAGCTGTCAGCACAGAGCCCAACGTGGGGCTCAAACCCACGAACTGTGAGATCATGACCTGAGCCGAAGCCAGATGCTCAATTGACTGAGCCACCCAGGTGCCCCCAGGTAGGTCTTACATAAGAATAGAGAAACCCTATTTTATCAGTACCCTGGGGAAGTTTCCTCAAAATATTTCTGGAGACTTTAGGTGTTAGAAAATATGATCTGCCATTTCAATGTAGTAACTAGTTTTCTCTTTTTTCCTATATAATGTCTTTTTAGAAACTCTTCTGAGGCCATGATACGTCTCCTTCCTTCCTTCCTTCCTTCCTTCCTTCCTTCCTTCCTTCCTTCCTTCCTTCCTTCCTTCCCTCCCTCCCTTCCTTCCCTCCCTCCCTTCTTTTCTCCATCAATCCACCCATCTAATTATATATATAGTGTTTACATATCTATATACATACACAAATCTTTATATACACACATAAACAAACACATATAACACCTTTATAAGGCTTAAATACAGATTAAGAAAATGGTAACTATATTACTTACTGTTTCTCATCCACTCTGATATTCTATTTTATTTCAGTAGGATTTTAATAAGAAAAGTGATAATAGATGCAAATGCCTTTGCAGCTGAGTGAGATTTCATCTTAATCCAAAGAAAAGCATTTTGTGGCAACATCAGGGATAAGCTTATGAAATTAATCTTTATTTTTCTTCAATGCACCCCATCTACCCCTGGAAACCAGATTTACTAATTATGTCCTCTGGCTTATACTCAGCATAATGTCTTGAGTCCATAATGTTCTGCAGCTCCGAATCAACCTATCTTCTAAGAGAAGCTGACTGTATTTTATGAAGTTCTGCAGGGCCAATGAAATTGAAGATGTCTTGAAAGGTTCTCTGTAAGGTCTTTGTAATGCTAATCTGAATTATAGTCTTAACAATTAAAGCATTTCCAAGTACATAATGGTCAATTAAAAATCAGAGAATTTCTGCAGAAGTGCTTTATATTTTCTACCTCCTACACAAATGTCTTCTTATATTTAAAAAATGACTGCCCTACCAAATAGCTTACATTTAAAAACTAAGTTGCCATCTTGTAAAAATGAGTACCTGGCTGTAATCTATAAACACTATCAGTTAATACCTATTGAGAACTCTATTATTTGTGGAGTCTGTGACATACTGCTTGTCACTATGAGGTTGTAAGATTCACTGAATCAGGTAGAGCGTCAGGTCCATTATTCTCATGGATTATCCATTACTTCCATTAAAGGTTCAGTTGTATAAATTCATTTTAATAGACTTTTATCATATATCTCCCATGTGTGAGGCACTGTGATAGGTGCTAGGGACAGGGAGCAGGCAGTCTATATGCTTCCATAATTGAGTAAATATGGTTGCCATGTTACAGAACCATTTTTGGACAGCCAGATGTATCACTGGAATTCAACTATGTGGAGGTGCTACTGATGCTTTGAGGGTTCACTTGTAGATAGCAAAATTTTTAAATTTTTAAAATATTTATTTATTTTGGGGAGATGGAGAGGGCATGAGCATGGAAGGGGCAGAGAGAGAGAGGGAGACATAGCATCGAAAGCAGGCTTCAGGCTCTGAGGTCTCAACACAGAGCCTGTTGTGGGACTCAAACTCACAAGCTGCGAGATCATGACTTGGGGTATAGTTGGAGGCTTAACTGACTGAGCTACCTTTCCCCAACAGGAAAGTTATAGATGGCCAAAGAGGTTATAGGGCCAATGGATTATTTTATTGTTGTCATTGTTGTTTAATATTGTATGTTTAAATGCTTGTGCAGAAGGAAAAGTTGAAGACATAAGGGAGAGTAAAAAGCTGATTCTTTTGGCAAGGCCTCTGGGTAGGCAGAAGTTAATGGAATCTACATAGAACAGATTTAGGGAGTGGCCTTGAATCAGGGGAATGGTCCCATCTATCATCTTGGAGAAAAGGTAGATACTCAGGCTCACGCCATGTATGTCCCTAAAGATAACTGGACACAGTGTGGTTTGATGATAATATGAAGGGAGACATGTCTGGAAATGTTCAGCACCTAGGTCTCTGCCTGACTCCTAGATAAGGTGCTGCCATGATTTTTTCTTAGCCAGCAGCACAAAGACTGTATGTAAGATGATGGCAATGTTAGGTGTGGGGCTAGACAGCTGAAGGTTTATCTGAAGTCTTTTTTGAAGGCAAATTCTATACTTTACTCACCTTTCTGATCTTTGTTGAGTTCATCCCAGTCCTAATATTGGTGCTGCATAAGTCCGCGCTATTTGTTGTGTTCTAAAGGGATGAGCACATAGTTAATTAAGAAAAGAACTCAATGTGATAGAGGAGTAATAATTCATAATTGACTTTTCTGCTTAGGACAGGCTTTTACTTTAGTTGATGCAAAGTTACATTATTAAATATGTGATTTGGAAGCTACAGAGGCACTGATGGTTGAAGTATATAACTTAAATAATTACAGAGATTTATAAATATGTGATTGGACCTTTTCATACACTAATTCAAAGCTAATCAGTGGGAAACTCTTCCAATGAAGCTGACCTATGTTTCGTCTCTTTGGATATGATATTTGACCCTCACACCTCTAAGACATTGTACAAATGACTCAGGGCAAGTATAAAGAGGAAATCTACCCTACTCTGGAGATTTGGTGTGGAGGTATAAAATAAAGGAAAAACAAGTTACCCTCTTCCATTTTCTAACATGAAGAATCCCAGAACTGTTCTCTGTGTTCTACCTAATACCTTGTGCACTGAAGACCAGAGCTGGGTATTATAAATTATCAGTTGACTCATAATTTGCATCTTGAAAGTATGGTTTTGAGAAAAGAACATAATCATTTCATCTTATGACAGGAGCAGAGTAATCTTTTTGACTTACTTCTTAGCTTTAAGTTTAGTGTTAAGTTTGCCCTAAAGTATAGTTTTCAAACTAACTTGATCAGGGATTGCTATTTTGACTAAATAGAAAAGACAATAAAAGGACTCATTCAAGCTGTGACTGAAAGTTTACATGGTCCTTATGGGATCAAGGTGAGCAAACAACTTGATAACAAATCAGAGCTAAGTCATGCTGTTTATCATATTATTTTCATAAATTTTGCTAAGCCCAGTTCCACAAAGTTCAAAACAGGACTGATTACTCTGTGGAGAAGATGTCAAATGTAAAATGAGCAATGCATATTGTTGGTTATAATTTTTGAAACTGAACATCTAAGTATTCACTTTTATTAGTGAATGACTGATGTTTTAGAATGGAAAGAGATATACTCTTTGGATTGTCAGGTTGTTGTTGTCCTAGTAGCATTAATCAGTATTCGTATAAAATATACAGAAATTTAGTAACTACTTTCCTTTTCTGTTAGCCAGTTGAAAAGCTAATTCCCTCAGCTCCTTGAGGCAGCTTGATTGATCAAAGGCTTAGCTCACTTTATTTGGATACTCCTTGTAAAGCACAAAGAAATGGACTGTTGGGTCATAGATTTTCCATGTTAGACTTTCTTTGTAGTCATATGATCAATATAGATATCAGAAAACTAAAAGAAGGTAATAATATTTCATAATCAATTAAGTTAAATTGGCACTTACATCATAATTTCATATATTTTGGGTAAAGAATCTTTATAAAAGGACAGTATATGCATGAAACAATTATCTATCATTCCTAGGTCCAGTGAGAAAAAAACAAACAATTTTATGAATTTTAGGGTTTTTTAATACTAAATAACATTACCATTTTTAATTTGCTTTCTCACAAGAAGCAGTTTTCTTATATCTTTATAGAAAAGTTAGTAACATTCCTGTGTGGCTGGCTGATTAATTTTAGATATGTCAGTCTAGAAAAATGAATGTCGTTGTAAAATGCATATGAAATCTATAAAATATATATGGCTGTTCTTATGCTAGCTAGTGAAATGTTAGGCAGGTGGAGGAGGAGGTTTGGTGAGGTGTTTGTCTAGAACATTTGCTCTGAATAGAACTTTGAAATAAAACACATTACTATGGTGATGACTAATAAACACTGATTCTTTTGAAAACTATGTAGTTTCCCAGGAATGTTTCCAAATACAAGAACTTCTAGGTAAGGTATTTAACAAATCACACTACTTTTCTTTTCTGGGTGGATGCCCAAATTAATTTCCTGGGGATTATTGTGCTCAGTGCTTACAGTATTATTAATATTTTTGTTGACATTTGAAATAAAACCCAAAATATCCTAGTCAGATAGTTTTATTTTCTTCAAATAATAACTTTGGTGTTTGCCCTCCTTTCCCCTTTTCCAAAAAAACCAACCAACCCTAATAAATAGTTTTCTTAATTAGTTTCTTACATTCACATTTCAATATTCATCTTAATGCTAGATATAAGATAAATTTGATTTTTTTCCCTTTTAGGAAAACATGTTCTCTTTTAATTCAACAAGAGTGATAGAATGCTTTATTCCAAATCACTCTTTCCCTTTAACAGTTAAAGCTTCCTTCTAAGTCAAGTTTGCTGTGCTTGTCTCTCTTGTGACTTGTTTCTTTTTCTGGAGTTGCTTCTTCCTTCCTACAAAATGAACTTCTGGAGGATCACCAGGTCACCTTATGTGTCCAGACCTATATAAATTCTAGCAGTGTGGTTTAGCTTGGGGCCTGGCTGCATATTCTTTGTTCCTTTTAAATAAATCCCACCTATTTCCCATGTGTTGGTAATACATAAAAGGAATCTGGACATGGGAGTTACAGCCCCTTTTCCTTGAAACAGTTCATCCCTGGATGTCATTCCTCTTTTATGCATTTCTTCTTGTTTAGCCTGGCAGAAAGGTGTGGTTCTAAATGAGTTCAAAAATTTGATATTCCTATTCAGTTCATGTCCACCTAAAAGCAAAGAGGAGGTAGTAATCATCACTTGTTTTAAAACTGAAAGCCCAATAGGGAACATAACTCCAGCAGGTCTGACTGGATACTGATGTATCTTTGATGTCATGCAATGAGACAGCAATACTGACTGAACTGCCTTTCTGGAAAATATTCTTCTGGGAGCTGTAATAGTCACAGTGCCCCCCCTCCCCCCGCCCCAGAACATATAAATGAATGAGTCCCACGGCATAAAATTGCTTTGAGAACCTCCTACACTACAAATACCCTTACCTCCTGGTGGGTAATGTTTTTTGTTCTTTGTTATTTGTTCTTTACTAAAATGAAGATTACAAGTAGAAATGGAGCCAAAGATGGAATTAGGGTGAGGACAGTTTCTTTTTTCTGTAGAGCCCTGATATTCAGCTGGCTTTTGACAGTGAAAGTTCTAGTTAGTCATGACCTTAATTCTCATCAGTTGGTGCCCAAAGATGTTGGCTGCAAACTACATGGACTATGACCCCCTAGCAATCATTCCTGTTCTTAGTAATCCTCAGAGCTGAAGAAGACCTTCTATTTGTATTCTGTTTCAACCTTTTAGGCCATCATTTCCATCTTGTTACTGTTGTTTGTTCTGTCTGCCCTCCATCAGTGTGTCTGAAAGTGGTGATTGTTGATAAGCTAGTTCCATAGCTACTTGATCCTACAGTTTAAAGATCCCTCAGGAGGGTGCCTGTCGTGCTAAAATGTAATACTGTGGATTCATTTAAAGCACTGTCTGTGAGGGGCTTCTGAGTAGCTCAGTAGGTTAAGTGTCCATCTTCAGCTCAGGTCATGATCTCATGGTTTGTGGGTTTGAGCCCCGTGTCGGGCTCTGTGATGACAGCTCAGAGCCTGGAGCCTGCTTCAGATTCTGTGTCTCCCCCTCTCTCTCTGCCCCTCCCCCACTCATGCTCTGTCTTTCTCTGTCTCAATAATAGATAAACATTAAAAATAATCACTGTTTGTGAAAGCCTAAGTATTATTATGCAGTATTTTCACCTATCCCCATCCACCTCCCCAACTTCTTCTCTGCTGCCCCCACCCCCACCCCGCCTTTACCTACCAGTTTTGGGCTGTTTAAAGAATTTCTTCTCCGCAGATTAAGTTCAAAAGCCCCAGTTTATAATCAGAGTTCCATTGATCTACTTTGCCGATAAATTAAAAGCCATCCAGACTGGGAAACCCAGGTAGATGATTTATAGTATATTGTGATTCTAAAAATTAATTATTTTTTAGTTCTCTGATACCTATCTATATCAGGTTTATAAGATAAATGGAAGGCACATCAGAATTTCAGTAGCTCCAAGCTCAGTTAAAATCTGTTCCCAGTTTTCTTGCCTGATTTGTGTATATTTTAAAGAATTGTTTACTTTCATTGTTTGGCAAGACTCAGACGGAAAGCAGCTTCCAGTGTCTGTGGCAGCAGAAAAGAATACTAATAAGTGTTAGTCATCCACAGTAAATTAAAAATATAATAATAAAGGAAAATTAAACTGCAGTGTGTTTGGGTGTTTGCTCTATTACCATAAATTCATACTCTCATCTTCTTTTCTCTGAGAAAGAGTAGGTGTGGTAGGAAGCATTTGTGAAATTCCATTAGCATTTTCAGAGACAATTACTCCACTAAATGATTCAGGATTCAGTTCCTAACTTCAAGGTTCAACTCAGGCTTGTGAAACATTTTATTCTGACCAGTGTACAAATAATACCATAGACTTCTTAGAGCATCTTAGCATCTCGCCCAAATCCTCTTATTTTTACGTAAGGAAATGCTAACCCCTGGCCCAAGTTCTCATACCTGGCTACTGGCAGGAAAGGGGCAAGAAACTCCCCATCCCATCTTCTGGCTGGAGGTGGATCAAAATAATTCAGAAGCAGAGTTTTAGACTGGAAAACAACGCCTTGCTCCTAATAGGTAAATAAATGAAAAGATGTTGTACCCTTAGATTTAGAATTGGCATGAAGAGTGTCTACATTTAAAAAATTTGTTTTTCTTCTCACTTTATTATTAAGTTCATTTGAAAATGGATGAATGCAGACATGCAACTACATTTTGAATCAGCTTTCCCAGGCTTTCAATTTTAGATCTGTGTTTATTTCATTTTCCTAGGATGGTTACCTTCCTTTTTCTCTGCTCAGTTTTGATGCCTAACAGATCCTACTCCGCTGGAGATTGTTAGGAGTCTGTAGAGTGAGCATTCCCTGACATCCACCTTCCTGATGGACCACACAAGTAGCCATAGTAATTTATATCCCATCATTTTCAACCCCACAATGCAATATTCCACTTAGACCAGCCCTGTTACTGCCAGCGATCCTGTTTTCCTAGGAACATGATCACTTGGACAGTTTGTACATGTGTGCTGTCTCTGCCAAACCTCCGAGTCACAGAAAGCTGTTAATTCCCAATTACCTCTTGCAAAAAACATTTCAAACTCTTCTCATAGATTGCTTTGAGTATGTTAGACACCTAGAAGTTTAATGTATTTCTTTGTTCTTTGGTTTTTTTATTCCTCAAAAAAGCTTTTTCTTTGTTTGCTTTTGACTTACCTTTCTGATTTTGCTGGTATAGTCAACAGTTTCACAATAATTTTCTGCTCCGCGGTAAGGAAAGCACGCTTGATCATGTGCTGGGCATGTTTAGTATATGCAGAGCCATCATAGGGCCCTGGTGACACTGACTTGTTTTTGTTTGTTTTTCTGTTTTTGTTTTGTTTTGTTTTTCATTTGTTTTAGGCCACCTGATGAGGTCTACATAAGAACTCTCTGAAGTTGGCCTGGGCACATGCCACAGGCCTAGGCTTTGACTTAAAACACAAACAAAAACAAACACAAAAAAATTCTCATTCTCCGCTGTGCATGTGTGAACATGTTTCCTGAGAGCTGTTATTTATGTGTGTGTTTTTTGTTCTGGATAAATAATGAAACCATTTGGCATCTAAGCTCATACCACCCTTTTCAAGAGAATCTATAGTTGTAATTCAGGTGTTCTATTGTCTGAAAGAATGTGAGATTGAAGAACACTGAGAAAGCTATAGCTCTTGAAGTCAGGAGTAGGACTCTCAGATATTTTCAGCTGTTTTCTCCAGAATGGTGTCAAATGTGTAGCTAATTCATTGGTGTTATTTCATGTTATGAAGGAAGAGTGTATGAGGGAAGTAAAAACCACTGCAACTAAATTTAATCTACTTAGGAATTTGTGGCAAAATGCTCTTTAGAAACAATTGATAAGGATGGATAGTGTAACCAGGTGGCAGAGTCCTTCTTTCCTCCTTTCTTCCTTGTTTCCTCACCTTCCTTCCTTCCTTTTTCCTATTTCTGCTTAATAAATGTACCTAATTTATGCCCTCATTTATTTCTATTTATTTCATTATTTATTTATTTTTAAAAGTTTATTTGAGAGAGAGAGAGAGAAAGAGAGCACAGCAGGGGAGGAGCAGAGAGAAATGGAGAGAGAGAATCCCAAGTAGGCTCCATATTGACAGCGTGGAGCCCCTTGTGGAGCTCAAACTCACGAACCATGAGATCATGACCTGAACGGAAATCAAGAGTTTGAGGCTTAACTGACTGAGCCACCCAGGTGCCCCATTCTCTTTTTCATTTCTACTAAAAGTTTTTGGTTCATTTTTATTTTATTCTGTTTATCAACATAAATACTAAAGACTCTGTATTTTCCTCTAAGTGCAGCATTAGCTATCTTACCCAGGCTATAATATATAAAATGTTCATTAAAGTTATTTTCTCAAAAGTCTGAAATTGAAATTTGTATTTCTGCTTTGATCTAAAAATTACTTAACAGGTATTTTTAGAGTTTTGAGGTATAAGAGATTTCTGATTTGTGTCTCTAATTTTATCCTTTATTTCTTATTTTCAGATTGTGAATAATCTCTATATTACATCTATTCCTTGGTATTATGAGGTATTCTTTCAGGCCAATATGTTATAAACTTTCATGAATATTCAAAGCACATTAATTAAGGGCAGGAGTATTTTCTATTATTGGAGAACATAAGTTAATGTGCATATATGGATTTGTAATATCAGCCTTATTTATTTTTTAGTCTTCTCACACTTTTTTAAAATGTTTTTATTTATTATTAAGACAGAGAAAACAGAGCACGCATGGGGGAGGGGCAGAGAGAGAGGGAGACACACAATCTCAAGCAGGCTCCAGGCTCTGAGCTTCTGAGCTGTCAGCACAGAGCCCGATGTGAGGCCTGAACCCATGAACTGTGAAATCATGACCTGAGCCAAAGTCCGCAGCTTAACCGACCGAGCCACCCTGGCGCCCCATACTTTACTTTTTTTTTTTTTTTTGATAATTGAAAGACAAAATCACAATGTCAGTAACTTTGCTTCTTTCTGTCCCCCTTTCCTTCTACCAGGGTATTTAACAATTGTATGCTGTTCTCTCAACCTTATCCTCACTTTCCTTCTGTAATTTAATTCAGTCAGTGCCCATCATTTATTTCTTCCCCCAAAATTCTCCCAGTCATCCCCTTCTTGTTTTCTCAACAGTAGCTTATCGAGACAATATTCCATGAGTTTGTGGATATTCATAAGTGCCTCTGTGTGATGTTTATACTTGAAGAACAACTTGGCTTAAAATTTTGTTGTGTGACTGCCTGTTAAGCGCCTCTCCCCGGTCTTCTGCTGTTGAAATTTTCCATTACAAAGTGTGGTGCAAAGCTCATTCTATTTTCCGTATTTATGACTAGATAGTTTAGTTACATAGCCCCCAAAGATTCTTCCTTTACTTTTAATATTTAACATTTTTAGGAGACTATCTTAGTATTTAGCATCAGGATCATTTTTTCTAGATATATAACGTGGAAAATGTTTGGAGGAAGGAAAGTTACAGATAAGTGTTTTTAAAATTATCTTTGCTTTCTTCTGAAGTGACTGTAATTATGATATATCACATCTCCTTTGTTTTCTGGACTCATCACCTATCTCTTCAAATATTTTAAAATTCTTTCTTTAGTCCTATTGATTTTCTTTATGTTTCTCATTTTTTCCTCTGTGTCTGACGTGGTTTCTATTATGCCTATTTTGTCTTGTAATCATTGTAGTTGAATCTTTTTTTTTCTAAAGATGGTTTATCATTCTGCCTCAGTTTCTTTCCTGAATTCTTAGTTTCACTTCACATCTTCCTGTTGTTTGGACATCACTTACCTCCTTTTGGCTGTCAAACTTTCCTTGAATTCTATATTTTCACTTCTTGTAGATTTGTAATCAATTTGATGTAAAAACTCATGTAGGAATATTGGGTTAAACTTAACCTCTGTGCTGTTGGACGATTTTTCTGACTTGCTTTCTTCACCTGCAGGGAGTTTTGCTGCTCTTTTCCTTTCCTCTTTTTATTGGTACCTTGGTATAAATGCGATGATCTTCTATCTAAAAGGAAACCATAGATTAATATGAGTTCAGTCTTCCACCAATTTGAGGAAGATCCAGTGAAGGAGAATGCTTTCTCAATTTCAAAGCTTCAGGGCTTCTGCAACGAGATGGTGCCTTTCTGCAGCCAGATGTTCTCCTTTCTCAGCACTAGGACCCTGAGCAGCCCTCATTTGCCCACCTACCACACCTGTAGCACTCAGGGCCACCTTCCCCCACCTCTTGCAAGTTTGCCGGGTTTGAGGTATTGGATCTGATGCATGCTTACAGGCACTTTAGCATTGGTGATTATTTTTTCTCTCTACTAATTTTGCTAAAAATGTTGTGCATGTATGTGTGTGCACATGTACATGTGCATACACGTGTGTGAGTTGAGGGGGAGAGGGTAGTTTTTACTCTCTTTATTGCTAGTTCTAAAGAGAAGAATTGGAACTTTGCAACACTTCCTTAAAGACATAAAATGCTGAAAGGTAAAGAGAAAGTGGAAGAGTCTCAGTTTTTCATTTCCCTCCTGCCATCTCTTCTGTCAGAGTAGACCCTGCCTGTCCCTCCCTAGTCCACAGATACTCTCACATTTACAGTGGATGGGGAACTCTGGATTGTGTGATTCTGTGATGCAATTCTACAGCTTATCAGTGTTGTTTGTCCTATTTCCTTCTCACACTAGCTACCTTTGTCAAAGATAAAGAAGAAATGGCTTGCTAGTGGAATAAGATGGTGTTCTGCTCTAGTGAGAAAAAACAGAAGCCCTGGATGAGGAAAAAAAAATTAGGCCTAACCCTTCCTACTTACGCAATTACCATTCGACTCAGCTTTCAATTAATTATTCAAAGACAGTTTATACTCCCTTACGTTTGTTTGGTTTAGGCTGAGTGTTGACAGTTTTAGGCTCAGAGTTTGCCTGAGGCAAGAAGTGGAAGTCAGTCTTAAATCACCTTGTCTGATTGTACCTCTGATAAAAAGTTTAGTGAGAAAGAAGTTCAGTTTAGCTGAGGATAGCAAACATTGATTGGGTACTAGGTGCTAAAGACAGATTTAGGGCTAAGTAAGAAACAGTCCCTACTCTTGTAAGTAAGTAAGCAGTCTTCCTCAAGTGCATAATTTTACTTTACATCCAGTGAGGTTGAAACTGTTGACTAAGACAGAAGTTTCTAGTTTTTTTTTAAATTTCTATTAACATATACAAGCAGATATATGTCTGGTTTCCATCGTGGTCTCAGCATTCTATAAACTTTAGAACAGAGAACCTGTCTGCCTTTTATATTACTAGATTCTTGATGCCCATCACAGCACCTTCAAAACACACACACACACAGGAACATGCACACACACGCATACACAGTACATCAAGAAATATATTAACAGACAGGAAAATGGTTACTCTAACATCACTTCATTGTTCTGATAATTATAGATTTTAGGTATCTCTGGAAGCAAGCAAAGTATCAATTTGAAATTAAATACAAATTTACTATATCATCTGAAACACTCAAATATAAAATGCACCAAAAAGGTAAGATATTTAATTCTAGTAATATAGTCATACTCTGAATACTGTATAGTCTGACATTTTATTGAGAATAAGGTCAGAAAAACAGTTCACAGTTTCTTTTTACTTACATTGTGTGTACTGCATGTATAGTTTATAGATGTGCATGGGGTTTGGAATCACAAGGACAAGGCTTCTTGGTGGTTCCCCTCTTGGTCTCTATTTGTCCTTCAGCAAAAGACTTAATCTTTCCAGCCCTTGTTTTCTCATTTGTAAATAGAGATAAGAGCACCACACAGCATTCTCTGAAGCAGCATCTAATATATGGCCTTCAGGAAGCACTAGCAATGTTCCACTCATTTTAAACTCTCTGCCCACTTCAGAACTCCATTCTCTGCTTCCGGTTTTCAGAATAAGAGCATTACTAGATCATAGTCATATTTAACCTAAACATATCATATCCTATTTGGTTGAAATGAATATCAATAAGAGTTCACAATTCTGAAGCCCTGGAAATAGATGGTTGTTCCATGACCTGGTTGACAGGCACAGTAAGAGCCTCACTAAATGAACAAACACCCATTTTAATGGTGTTTCCTCAGGCATTGCAAAAGAAAACAAAGAAGAGACTTGGTAAAAAAGCTCTGGGAATGAGGTTGAAAGAACTTGATTTTTCCTTATAAACTAATGGCCTGGAAGCCATGTAATTAAATGCCATAAAGGCTCTGAATTCTGTTATTCCCTCATGGAAACATCATGATTGCCTCAGTCATTAGCTTTCAGGATTTCAGCCTTGACCAGCATATTTCTAGTCTCATTAAAATTATGCATTAGTGTTCAGTGACTTGTAAAAGCAAACTTCTTTTTAGATAGCTTTTTGTGCCTTACATAACATCCAAATGAATATATGGTACGAGAAGGAACACTATTTAAGGTTGCCCTTTTATCCTGTATAGTGTTATTTGTTTATTCATTTTTTGATTGTGTGTTTATTTTTGAGAGAGAGAGACAGAGACAGAGCAGGAGCAGGGGAGAGGTAGAGAGAGGGAGACACAGAATGTGAAGCGGGCTCCAGGCTCTGAGCTGTCAGCACAGAGCCCAATGCAGGGATCAAACCCACGAATTGTGAGATCATGACTTAAGCCCAAGTCAGATGCTTGACCTGAGCTGATGTCGGATGATTAACTGACTGAGCCACCCAGGCGCCCCTGACTAATGGTTTTTAGAAATTCTGTTATATAGCTTTTTCTTTTCTTGCTTTATGCCAAGTGTTTTCATAAATGCTGGATTTCTCTTTGTGAATTTTGCTTTCATGAGGGTGAACACAAATGACTAATACATACAAAAACGTAAGTCTGTGTGTGTGTATTCAACTTATTTATTTTTGAGAAAGAGCATGCATGGGGGAGGGGCAAATAGCTGGAGCCACAGAATCTGGCTCTGAACTGTCAGCACAGAGCCTGATGTGGGGCTTGAACTCATGAACTGTGAGACCTTGACCTGAGCCAAAGCCAGACGCTTAACTGAGCCATCCAGGTGTCCCCAAAATAGAAGTATTTAGCAAAATAATGTAATTGTATTAGTTTCGTAGGGCTTCTGTAACAAAGCACCACACTGAATGGCTTTAAGCAATAGAAATTTATGCTTGCTGGAAATTTGAAACCAAGGTATTGGAGTTGTTTCTTTCTGAGGGCTTTGAGAAACGGATTTATTCCAGACCTTTCTCCTTGACTTGTAGAAGGACATCCTCTATGTCTCTTTACATTGTCTTACCTTTATGCATATCTGTGTTCAAATTTCCCCTTTTATTATAATGATGTCAGTCAGGGCTCACCATAATGACCTCATTTTAAAGTAATTACTTTATAAAGACCCTATCTCCAAATAAGGACACATTTTTAAGGTACTAGCAATGAGGACTTCAGTATATGAATTTGGGGGGGAGGGACAACAATTCACACCCACAGCAGTAACCACTTAAATACGAGCAGAGCATTCTTTTCCTTTTAACCTGAGAGTCCTTCTACAATGCTAAACAGTGCTTTCTGAGTCTATACTATTTAGAATCCTATAAAAAAGGATTTCTCCATTTTTGTTAACATTCAGATTAATCTTCAACTCTGTTTTCAAGGTTTTATAAAATGCCCCAGTAGGGACTCTTTTTAATTATTCACTCTTCACCACTGACAGATCATTCCCTGAGGTGCTGTAAGGGGCACTTTGAGACTTGTCATACATGGGAACTCAGCGTCATTAAAATCCTACAGTTAATATGTGACAGAGCTGGTATCCAATTCTGAATCTCATTGACTCTAAAGTTAATACTATTTACATGGTCAACAATATCGTATTTTAAAATGTTCATTACTATTTGCCTTTTTCATTAAACAATACTGATTTTTCTGATTATATATGTAGCAGGCATATCGCTGAAGAAAATTTAGAGGAAAAAAAATCTCCCAGAATTATAGAGATGAATATTAAATTTACCTATAATTTTACCTTCCAGAGAGAGTTGTTATATATTAGCTTTTGGAACACATGTATAAATATTTTTATAATTAAATTTATATGTTTATATCTATAGACCGACATATGTAATTTTTTTGTATCACTAAAAGTTCTTTGCCAGAAAACTTGCAAATCTCAAATCGTTTGCTCAGTTAAAAATCACCCTAATATTACTGAAGAATTATTTTTTTAATTATTTAAAATGAGAATTCTTTTTTTGTTGTTGGATTCTTTTGGAGAGAAAATGGCATAAGCCTATAGAGTTGCCCCTGGAATTAAACTTTCTGTTCTTATTTCCTGCCATAGAGTCCCAAGGCTTGAGTGTTCCAGGACAGACAGAAGACAGAGGCAACAGTCAGCCCTTTGTCTTTTTTTCACTCTCTGGTTCATCTCTGAAGCTCAGACTTCTACCTAGGCATGCATGAGATATTTCAATAAGTAGTTCTTTCTATCCTCTCCCACTGATATAAAAACTGGGACATTTCTCAGGAGAAAGCACCCACACCTACCACAAAATGTGAGGCAAAAATAAGGAGTCACTCTCCTAAATATAAGGAGAACCTAGAAGACCATCATGTCCATGACATCCATATCTCGATATTATGGAATTTAGAGAACCCATTGAATTTTTTCAGAGAATGACCAGGAGAACCTAAATCATGTCAGATGTGTAGTACCCAGCACCATGACTGGGGATAAGATACCTGCTGATATATCTTTTTGTTTGACCACAGTGTGATTCCATGTCTTCTCTAGGGAAATCTCACACTTGTCTCACCATTGTGCTTTTTTCTTTATGTGACTTATACACTTAGCCCAACATTGTCTTCTCCTGAACCCATTAGATTTAAACACTCATAATCTGTTGGGTTGAGGTTTGACTGTCAGTGCGTTGCTATGGTAAGGGTAGAGTCAGTCCTGATAAAATGCTTGAACCTGATAGGCTGTGTTTCATGGTGAGGTGGAGTGGCTCCCCTGGGTGCAGTGGCATAGCTGTTTACCACTCTCCCCTTGCAGAGTTGGTTGTTTACAAGAGCCCCAGTCACTTGTGGCCCAGGCCGATGGGTCTTGCTCCAGGGCTTGTAATGGACTTAGAGTCTGTTCACATGGTAAATATGGCCTTAATTTCAGCTGATGCCTACAGGCACTTGGTGATTAACTTTTAGTGCTCACTGGAATAGAGTTAAGAGGACCCTCACTACAGAATGAGTAACATTTCTGTGGTGTTTCTACTGAGGTTGTTTAAGGTTGTTTTGGAGTGTAAAGGTTGTGACTCTGTTCCTAGTGCCTTCCATGAGTTTCTCAGTCCTGTGTCTGCCTTAGGCAGCAGAAGGAATCACTGCAACTCATTTACTTCATAGTCATGTATCCTTACACTCCCTTATGGTCTACTTTTTCAAATCATTGTGACAAGTTTTCTCCTCTTATGGAAAATTCCTCTCATGGTTAAGGCTTTTAGTAGTGCTATGAAGCTTAATAACTCTCTCTACTGAATAGGAATAATTACGCACTGGTTCATAAAATGTGCTCATGGTCTCATTTAGTTACTAAAAAGGTTAGAATACTGATTCTTGAATGTGAAAAAATTTATAGGCTAAAGATCCATAATATCTAATAGTTCTTTTGTTTTTAAAGCTCCTTAGAGATGGAGTAACAGATCAGCTAATGATCAAAGCAATAATTTGTCATTTGATTTTATATCAGAAAACCTACATCTTCTCTTAAAAATAAAGCTTCTACATATTTTGTTATTAGAAAAGCTATGTGAAAATTGCACCTCAGTCTCCCTATTGTTTCACCTGAAATATTTAAGGCTTTCTTAATATAAACTATCACAAATATGTGCATATTCTAGTTGGCATTTAATCAGCATGTAGGTGTGTTTTTGCTATCAGAATACAAGTGGCATTTCTAAACTGCAGTGTATTTTCAATGAAAGTAAAATAGGTGGCTCTCATGCCCTCTTATTCCTAAGCAATTAAAAAATTATCAGAACATATGCTTTTAAAAATGATCATAGCTGTAAATCTCTTGTGTTACTATCAGCAATCTCTCTCTTCTATTTAGAATTTTGTATCTTGTCAGGATAATTGCATTATATTCAGATCCTTTTTTTTTTTTTTTTTTACAAAGATGTGGCCCTAACCTAGCTTTCTAAATTAATCAGAACTCTTTGGTTGCAAAGAAGTCCAGCTCAAGGTAAGTTAAACTATTTGAATAATAAAAATACTGATGACATTGTATGAGCTATCTTAGCTGGAATGGTATTTGAGGACTTATAGGTAAAAACGAATAACTACACAGCCAGAACCTCAGAGACTTACTTCATTATTTGTGGGGGTTTTTTTTTCTTCATTATTTTCTATCTCTTCTTGACTCCACCCACACATAGGCTATCTCCACCAGAAAAGGAAGATGGTGGCACAGCCTTCCGTTGGTAAGAGCTTCTTTCTCTCATCATCAGTATATCCATATGGGGAAGGATTCTCTTGACTGGTTGGTTGGATTACATGTTTACTCTCTGGACACATTACTGTTAAATGGACAATGATATAGTACAACTGCCTATTCCTGGAAATTGGTACATGAAGAGCACGGAGAGAAGCCCTGCCAGACTCGTGTAAGATGAGGGTGTGAGGGTTTCCCAAAGGACGGGAGGCTAAGCAATCATAAATACCTGGCTGCACATTCTAAAGCTACACTCCATTTCCCTCAACATTTGCCCCAATCTATCCCAAATCTGCTCTTCCCAAACTCCCTTCCACTCTCATTACTTGCTTTTCCACTGGAAAAGTAACCTCTAGTTAATGTTTTCAGTCTCTTACCCCTTCAAAGACTTAGAAGTAACAGCTTCATTATAATATCAACGGACTAAATAAAGTCCACACTGTCCTTTTTGTCCTTCTATGTAGGTTATTGCTTTTAGGAAAAGCTAAATGAATAAACTTAGGGACTATTTAATAATATTTTATGAAACCTGTGTAAGGCATGAGCACTACATAGTCAGAATTAGTATTGATCTTCAAGTTGGGACTGTTTCCTGGAAGCCCCTGCTGAAACTCAGGCTTCATTTTCCTAGCTGTTGGATAGTAGGATCTTAGGTGTTTTGGAGACTGGAGCAGGTTGATAGTCAGAGAGTCAGGGAAGCTTACAGCAGTGACTATTTCCTAACCAGCACAGAGACTATCTTCATATATTTTTGCAATTATATGGAATTGCTGACTTTCCAACCTGGGTTACCATGTAAGTGTGTAGGATTAACAGTTACATAAGAAAATTACTTTTAGTTACTGACTTGAAGAGAATTGTTTAGGACACCAGCTGAAAATGAAAACAGTTTCTCTGTAACTTGTTTTCTTGTTTGTCTTATTTTAATTTTTCTTTCCTTGCATGTATTTCAAATGGGTCACTGATCCTCTTAAAATTGCATGTAAATTTTGGTGGATAAATGATAGATGCATAATTTTTTTTTCTGGGAGAAAATCAGTCACTTTTACCAGGTTTTCAAATGCCTTGCTCCAATGGAATGTTAAAAATCACTGGCATAAAATGTTATATTTATAATTTCTGTCAATATGGAAGAATAAAACTTACATAAGGGCTTCATTCATATAAGAATAGTGTCACATAACTAAGCTACAACTTAAAAAGGAGCGGGATCATACACAGCACACACATGTGGTTCTTCACTGAGTGCTTACAACCCCCTTTCTATGCTTGCTTCTGCAGTCATGTTAATCATGAGGTGAGGGATTTCTTCTGTTTTCATTTAGCCTAGCTCATTACCAATTCTGGTTCACATCAACTCACAGGTAAAAACTATAAATATTCTTGTATTAGTCCTCATGAATTTTTCCACCGAGGGATAAGATATGAAACAGTGCTCCATATCAAAGATAATTGGGGCTGAAGCTTGCCTGCTTTTATAGAACAGTGGCTAAAAAAGTTTCAGTTTGCCATTTATCATGAGGAAAACTAGTCTAAATTTTAGAGAGAATTTTTAACAAGCCAGAAGGTTAAAAGCCAAGTGGGGTCAGAGCTGTATCTTTTACAAACGGTGGTCTAAGCTTGGACTCTAGCCAGGCCAGACTGTGTCCTCCGAGTTATTAAGGATGAACTCCTGCCGAGGAACAAGCCCATAATTAAGACTGATAGTTAAGCAGTTTCAGGGGCACTTCATTTCAGCGTTCCACGTATGCTCTGTTGATCTTGAGAATTTTAAAGAAAAGCTATACAGTAGTAAAGAGTATTCCTGGGGCCCACGCAGTGAGTCAGTAATGACTATACTAATAGGGCTAATCATTCTGTTTTGAAAATTTAAGAAAACTAAAGTCGTTAGTGTTCGTTACATTTGGTTATAAATACACAGGGCTCCATTTTCCATAGTGTTTACCTTTCTTGAATGTGACATCTGATGACCAAGCTCAGGTTTGCCTATTTAAATTTATTGTATTGAGTTTACTTTGAAAGAATATGAAACTTCATTGTTTCTACCTTATTAAACTCATGAATGGCTTCTACTTTTCTTTTTGCATGCTTTTACTTGAACCTAGCCTTTCCCCCCTCATTGTTTTGTTCTGTTTTGGCTACTTACCGTATCTTATCAAATGTAGCACTAATGCCGTATTTGGTGTCCAAAATTATCCAATTCATTTGGTATCAGGTGAGGGAGAAAGGTACTTGAGATGAATCCATCAAAGGTCCTGGGTTAATTCGTGTATTCAACAAATATTTGTTATACATTTGTAAGTTAGGCATCAGCTGTATTCACTACAGTGAGCAAAATGAACCTGGTGTGCCGGAGTCCAGCTCCAGCAGGTCCAGGAGTCCCTGAAAGAATGGAAGGTGTTGGTGAAAGGGAGTGAGAGATGAGAGAGCCTCCAGTTTCTTTCTGAGCACCAGGTAGGCAGGCGTGTCTACTCTGTTTGTTTTTGTGTCTTTATTTATAGGTCAAGTGTTAACATGACATCAAAAAGTGGAATTTTTACAACAAATAATTCTCAGTGATAAGATGTAAAACAGGTTTTACAGAGGTATTTTTGCAGAACTACTCTAATTTCAGTGAAGTAGTTAATTTTTACAAATAACAGGATTAACAGGATATTCTCAGTGAAAAGCAGATAACATACACATTTGTTTAACCTGGTAGTAAATCTTACAACTAAGAAGATAGCAGGATGTTTTCAGTGAGAAGCAGATAGCAAACACATTTGTTTATCAATAACACTAAGATTCAGGCATAGGCTAGGCTGGGAGTCATTCTGTCTGGCTCACAAAAGGAAGAAGGTATTTGCGCTGGTTAGTAAGTAAATGTTCTATGATGTTGAAGGAGTAAGCATCATAGGGGCCCTAGATATGCCGGCCTTTGTATATGAGTTTAAGTTTTAGCTACAATTACCCATCCTCATAAGGGATATCAGAAAGGGAAGGTATTTGTGGCACCAGTTAGCACAGGTATGGACAGTAACTTATGTCTGGCTCTGCTTTGTTTCTTATCTCTAAGTTAGGCTCTTTTTCTCCAGGCCAGAGTTAATAGTAACTCTTGTGTTTTTTAACCCCCTTTTATTATCTATGTCTTGGGTCTGTAAGGCTCATTAGAAGAGCCTTTTGACAAATATCTGCAGTGCTTTGTCTAAATTCTTCTTTGTAGAGGTGGGAATATGCTTCTTCCCATGAGGTATCTGTGTGGGAAATATCAGTCTGATTTGGAACATTGTGAGGCCTAATCAATAACAGCAGTCCCATTCCCAATATGAGCCAGTAGTAGGAGATACCAGTTTCGCTTCATGGCAGGAGCTGTGCAAACGTCTGCCATTTCCTTGCTGTGACTGTGTCATCCAGCAAGGCTGATGCAGCTCTCAGCCCTGGGGTACAGTTAATTGGAGGATCAGATCACTTCTGCACTGGCATGGAACTTCTTAGTCATCAGCAAAACAAAGAGGAAGTGTTGGGTGATATATAAAGGGAACCGGAGGTCAGGAAGAAGAGAGAAATGTCTCTTTCAGAGGCAGAATTGAGAGGTAAAAATAATCTTGTGTAATGTCATAGTAGGTTCTGCTGGGATGGGGGTGGCATTAATGTGCCCTTAATGTGAAGAAGGAAGAAAGGGATGTGAAGTAGTGTCGATGACCTTGATGTAGTTACCCTTCTGAGACTCTAATTGCTTCATAGGAACAAAGAAATAAATAATAAAATATTGGTCACTTTCCTGAGCCCTGAGGAAGTTTCCAGAGGAGCCCAAGACCATTCATGTATGCTGTTTATCAGTCCTACTTGGTCAGAGCTCAAGACCTGTGACCCTGTCAAGAAGGCAGGGACCCCATCTTTCGCTAGCTGTTAGCCCTCGCCTTATGTAGAGCTACCCCTGAGGCTTGCTTGGGAATGTGACATTGTACCTTCTCCCATTAACGTCTTTGAAAAGATTGAACACTTCCCAGCGCCTTCCTAAAGTCAGACCAGGGCATCACATCGGGCTACAGTCTGAAGACTGTATGTGTGAATTCTGCAGTGTGCAACGGCCTGACAAACGGTAGCTGGTTGTACGTACTTTTGAAAACATCATTTCAAAACCTCAGGTAATATGTGTTCCCTTTGCTGAAACAGATCTGCCTGAGAACTAATGTAGATGAAGTTACAAGTTCTCTTTTCCAATTTCTCTTTTCATAATTTTTCCTCTCCGTCTTGACAAAGAAATGTTCACCTCTTTCCTACTCTTAAATTTCACTATGATGCATTGCTATGAAAAATAGTGAAAATTTTTCCAAAAGAAATTGAAAGGGCAATTTGAAATACTATCTTGGTACAGCTATGAAAAAATGAACCACTCTAGTGATTGAGCAATATATTTTGTGCAAAAAAATTATCAGTTCTTTGCTTTTAACAAAATTGAAGGAGGATGTATTTGAAGTCTACAGCTGAGAGACAGTTGAGAGTGATGTTTGATGTTATGTCCCCAGTTTTGGAATATTTTTTGGCATGTGTCTGCATTGCAAGGGATCTATTGGTATTATCATAACAAAACTTACGCCTTTCCCATTTACCTACTTATTTGTAGCACTTGCTATAAAACTTAAATATAGGAATATAATTTATTCTACAATAAAATATATTCACTCACAAATGAGCAGATTGAGAAATTCACGACCACTTGTTTCAAGATGAATTTCCAATGAAACTTCAGGTTTTACATTTAGCAGTTATCAAATGTGATGTGTTTTGAATAATTATATACTAAACTGTGTGATTATAATGATAGCTCCACTTAGAAGAAAAATTTTAATACTTGAACCGTTATTTGTAGTATATTTTTAACAATTAAATGCCCACTTATATGCTTTTTTGTTGCATAGACATTTGAAAGGGCTATAAAATGCATTAAATTTTTAAATATATTATAAGTATGAAAACAATTTCTTAAAAAAATATTTTGTATGGTTTTTATTTATTTTTGAGAGACAGAGACAGAGAGGGACAGTGCGACAGGGAGGGGCAGAGAGAGAGGGAGACACAGAATCGGAAGCAGGCTCCAGGCTCTCAGCTGTCACCACAGAGCCCCATGCAGGGCTCAAACACACCAACCATGAGATCATGACCTGAGCTGAAGCTGGATGCTTAACGAACTGAGCCACCCAGGTGCCCCTGAGAACAATTTCTAGGTGAATGGAATGGAAATATAAGTTTAAGGGGAAATATTAACAATATTAAATTTCTGGTTGTTAATGAAGACTTTGTTCATACATTTTTTTAATGGATAATGGACACCAAATTGCCATAGCATTTAGATATCATTGGATACAGTTTTAGAAAGTTATTTAACAGTCTTATTTTAAAATGTGAATTTTACAGTGGGATAACCATTCCTGGAATTTGTTTGCTTGTTTATTTATTTATTTTGCAAACTTTTAAAATTATGATGAAAAGAAATACATTTGACTTGATAATATATTAGGGAATAAATATTTTATCAAAAATATTTTAGGGGTGTCTCACTGCTTCAGTCAGTTAAGCATCTGACTAGATTTCAGCTCTAATCATGATGTCATCGTTCATGATGGAGCCCCATGTCGGCTCTGTGATGGGTGTGGAACCTGCTAAGAATTCCCTCTCTTCCTTTCCCCAGCCTATGCATACTCTCTCAATAAACAAACTTAACAAAATATTTTAGATAACATAAAACTGAAGTTTGATAGTCACTGGCGTTGAGCGTTTCTTCCCGGGTCTGACCTCCTATTCTACAAATCCTTAGAGACTATTGTCAACTGTAGCCATAGTTAATCCAAATTTGATCATCAGATATATTAAAAATACATAGAGATTGGAGACCTGTACTTGATAGAATAAAATGTTAGCAGGCAACAATAATCTATAGAGAATTATAACCCTGATGAGAATTATTAACCTGTAGTCTTTTTAATTACTTGAGATTAGAATGTTGGAGGGATGTCCTTGAAAAGGCAAACAGGTATCTGGAGGATGCACGCTGGAAAAGATTGGGGACAGAGGCCTTCGATCTTCCAGGTCATAATGAAGGGTCTCTATTCCATGGACAAACCTATGGGAGAAAGAGGAAAATATAAGAGAAAAATACATTCAACTTAGAAATAAGAGGTAGGGAAGAATAAGTTAGATGGGATGGATTTTTTCTTTCTAAGTTGAAAGCAAGAACAGAAAGGAAAGAAAAAAAGAACTAGTGTCCTAACAAAAAGACAAGCAAATAGGTAAAATTCATGGTAGGATGAAATATGTTAGATTTAAAACAATAAATAAAAAGCTAGTAATAAATGAGGCCAAAGGTTAGAAATAAAATTAAAGCAGATAAGGTATTAAAAGAATAGACTTATGTCATGAAAATAAACATGTAAAGAAAATTAAAGATTAAGAAAATAAATTTAGAACTAAGGAAGTAAAAGAAACTATAAAGCTTTAAAAAAATAATAATCAGAAGGTGAAAATGTAATAGAAAAAGATGGATAGGGAGCAGAAGTTGAGAGTATGGTGACTTAGAGCTGGATAAGCAGAACAGGGACCCTTCTGTCTCTTTTTCCAGTAAGATCTGTTAACCTGCACCCCAGTGAATGGGTGGTACTTATACGGTTAGCCATGTTTCTTTAATAAAATCATCTGAGGCAGGGGAGTGGCTGAGCGTGGCCCCAATCAAGCAACCACCCGATATTTCAATGTTGATTTGGAAACATTTTTCAGCGGGGACATCCCTGCATAGATAAGACAGGTGATGGCATGACAAGGTGACATGGGAGAGACTAGGAAGTTGGTCCTCAGCATCACCTCCATCTGCATCTCACTCACATCTCGCTTGCTTACCTATATTACCTCCATCTTGCTTTGCTTATAGTAGGTTTGGTTGTCTTGGAAAGCTAATGGAGGAAAGTTTGGGGGGAATAAAAGAGCCTGTGCACTGAGTAGAGCCTAGCTTCCTACTACCCCAAATAGAAGCAGGTCTGTGCTCTCCAGCTTCTGATGCCCTAACTGAATAAGGGTTTCTAACATCACTGTGCCCATCAGTGCAGCACTGCAGTAAACGAAAATTCGAATCATAGCCCAGTCCATTGCCCAGTGGGCCTGGAGTGCATGCTGCCCAGCAAATGCAAGGAAGCCCTTAGGGTAGTTTGCTGAGTGTGTGTGGAGGGAAAGGGGCAATGAGATGAAGGAGACTGATAGCATATTCACCAGGCTCAGCTCCGTTTTTTTGTGGTTTGTTTGTTTTATGTTTTTGGTTGAGCCAACCTTTCTTCTAGTAATCCTTAGCCATTTTTTAGCTTCCTTTAGCTTGAGCCACACTGCTCTCAAAGCACAAAGTTTTCTACATGCTTCCATACCTAGATTTGCACCGGGAATGGGGATTTCTTCTCCTAGGCCCTGTAGAAGCTGCTATATCAAAGGGCACTGAGACCAGTGTCTTGCCCTATTCTAGTCTCTTATCTAAGATGTTCAGTAGTAAAGAATACATTTCAGCATAGACATAGATATGCATATGAAATAACCTAGAAAGCATGGATCACTGCTATAAAAACTGACTCTGGCTGTGTCAAGGAATTTGATTCCACTGTCTTTTAGTGAGTGTTTCTTAAATGGGTTACCTGACAGTAATTTGTCAGATTCTTTCTAGGCCTTTTCTCAGAGGTCCCAGCCTTGTGAGCATCATGTCAGTTGGTATGTTTTTCTGGCAATTTTTTATTCCTGGGAAGATCATTTTGCATTAAGATATATATTTCTAGAGGCAGAGAAATGTCTGACTAAACTAAACATTTATAGAAGTTAAAATAAGAATATGTGCTTTTTTAGTAGCATGTCAGAGCTTTTCTTGAAAATCTCGGGCAAAACTATCTGACATAGGTAATAAAACAGTTTGTTCTATAAAAACAGAATGAAAAAAAAAGAACCTCACTAAACTATTACTATATTTCATGCAGAGCTTTAAAAAGTTTGTTACATTGCCTCTTTGGAGAAGTGTCTGTTCATGTCTTCTGCCCATTTCTTTGCACTCATAGGTCTAACAGGAAACATTCAGAATGATCTAGCTTTAAGAAAAACAAGCAGTTAGTAGTGCTTAAGAAGAAATGATTCCGTATCTAATGGATAGTTGATACCTGTCACAACACAGCATTTTATATACTGTTAAGTGAAACTACAATACAATCTAAGTTTATTTTGGGGGGAAAAAAAGTTTGTTACAATAAACATGTTAAAGAGCAAATATTGTGTATTGTAAAATGTCACTAGATCGCTCAAAACCAATAAATACAAATGAAATTCCATTGTTATCTGATCTAACGCATCTGGCCCTCCCTTTGCATGGCTGCATCTCCTCCGTCACTCATCACTCGGTCAGTCCTGTCCTCCCTCTTTGTCTTCCTGTTCCTCCTCCCTTTATTTCTGAGAGTCTCTGATGTTTCACATGCACTGTAAACAGTTGTGTTCCTTGTTGCCCCTCGTCCCAGTCTCTCTCCTAGCTGCCCTTCCACGAAGGGCCACCCCTCAGTGGTGCCCGATCCCTCTCTCTGCGGATGATGTATCTGTGGTCTCTGACACCTATATGTCTAAGATGATGGAGGAACCAACTCCCCTGCTGTATTTTGTTCTGTATACCTGTTTATGCTCACAGTTTTGTTTTGTTTTCAATGAATATAGTTTCTTGGTCATCTGACGACAACCCCTGTCTTCATTTGGGCTAAAAACCAAGCCATCATTTGAAAATGTATGGTGTGTAGGGATATACAATATTTTTTAGAAAGAAAGGTGACAGACACCATAACATTCCCCAAATCCCTACAGTAAAACTCAGTTCAGGCCACCATAACACAATCACATAGAATGGGTGGCTTAAATGACAGGAATTTATTTTCTCACTGTTCTGGAGGCTGGAAGTCTGCAGTCCTGGTGCCAGCATAGTCAAGTTCGTGGTGACATCTCTTCCTGGCTTTCAGACACCTGCCTTGCTGCTGTGTCTCACATGACAGAGAGAGAGAGAGGGTTCTGCTAACTCTTCCTCATCGTATAAGGGTACTGGATCCTTATGACCACAGTAACCTTGATATCCTCCTAAAGGCCCTATCTCCAAATATAGTACTGTTGGGGAATAGACTTTCAACATATGCATTTGGCGGGACACGATTCAGTCCTTAGCACCACTATTCTCTTGTTATTCCTTTCACCTTAACATGCCAACTGCAAATCCGAGGTATAGATCTCCTCCCTAGCTCACCTTCCAAAGTGTAAGCGGTATGCAAATCAACTCAGGGATATAGTGCTGCAACAGCACATAGCCAAATTGCAAATTCCATTTTGGGCACATTTAGGACAACTGTATATATAATTGGTATCACAGAAGTAACTTCCTCTGTGATGTGTAATACTTAAACTTTCTTCTGGAATATTCCTTCCTTACCTGCCACAGGAACCTGCTGATGTAAAATGAACAAACCTTTTAGAATTTTTTTTAAAAGGAAAAGAATTTTATTTGAGCCCAGTTAGGACAGCTTCCCAGAATACTCAATCTTCAAAAAGAAGAGAGTCCTCTGGACAAGGAATGTTTAATATAGGGTTACGTGTATGTGCCTGTGTGTGTGTTCATTTTTTTAAATGTCTATTTATTTTTGAGAGAGAGAGAAAGAGAGAGAGACAGACTATGAATGGGAGAGGGGTAGAGAGAGAGGGAGACACAGAATCCGAAGCAGGCTCCAGGTTCTGAACTTTGAGCACAGAGCCCGATACAGAGCTCAAATTCACAAGCCTCTAGATCATGACCTGAGCCAAAGTTGGACACTTAACCGACTGAGCCACCCAGGGACACAGAGAGAGAGAGAGAGAGAGAGAATTCAACTCAAGGTTCAGTCTCATGAACCGTGAGATTGTGACCTGAGCCAAAATCAAGAGCCAGACACTTAACTGACCAAGCCATCCAACGCTCCAGGTTATATATGTTTTTAGTTACATTAAGAGTTATACATCATCATGATGAAGAACATCCCAGAAAATCACAAACTTTATCTTATGCATTTAATATGTACAAGATGGCAGGTCTCAGAGGTAGGGGATCAGAACTTAGGGAAAATCTTACTCTTATCTTTAGTTTGAAATGTTTCTTTTAGGTTATTTGCTAACAAAGCAGATGTACACCACGCGCATGGGGCAGAAAAAGAGCCCATACTTTGAAGGTTTGGTTAAGTCATTCTGACCTTTGTCAATGTAAAAGTGTAGCTTTCCTGGGCCCACAAACATTAAATGTTGAAAATTTCCTTTATGAAATCCCACCTGTAACCAACTATGCTACCGCTCTCTACGGCCTGTGGAGGCCGCTATGATTAGAGTTAAGCCTGCTGATACACCCTGGAGTTACAGAATGCAAGACCACAAATCTGGACAGAATCAGGCCAGTCGGACCTGATTTTGAATACGAGCTCCATTATTCACTACCTGCCAGGAATTGGCAAGCTATTTAACCTCTCCAGTGCTAAGTTTCATTCTTCAGCTAATGAAGAAAATGAATAATAGCTATCCTGTGGGACTTTTGAAAATTAAAAATTACAAAGTAGCATACACCCAGGATTGTGCCTAGAACACGGATTACGGACATGTTATATGATGCCTCAAAGAAGAAAGAGGAGAAAGAGGAATCTGCCTAAGGGGTACTTGGAAGTAATCACATGATCTTTTGTTCATTGAAAGAAACTATAGGAGTTTTGGAAAAATGAGGTTGGGAAAACCTGCTAGTAAATTAAATAATCAGTGAGGTGCTGAAATTCTAAAATTTTGGAAATTTGGGGTCTTTAAAGGCAGAGTGATATTCTAATATAGTTTCTTAAGCTCTATTAGATTTTATAAATTTTAGATATTCAAGTCATTTATACAAATAATAACCATTCATTTATTATTTGGAGACCTAGAACAATTTATAAGAGTATTAAAGGAGAACTCCAGGGGTGCTTCGGTGGCTCAGTCGGTTAGGTATATGACTTTGGCTCAAGTCATGATTTCACATTTTGTGAGTTTGAGCCCTGTGTCAGGCTCTGCACTGACAGCTCAGAGCCTGAAGCCTGCTTCAGGTTCTGTGTCTCTCCCTCTTTCTGACTCTCCCCTACTTGTGCCTGCTCTCTCTCTCTCTCTTTCTCTTTCTCTCAAAAATAAATAAGCATTAAAAAAATAATAAAGGAGAACTCTAGGGTGTCTTCTTTCCTGATGTTCAAGAAAATAGATTGAGTTTTCCTCTTTGTCTCTTTCAGCCCAAGTCTATATTTGCAAAGCCGGGTAAAGAGACCTGTGCCTGGGTGCCTCCAATCTCCTTTCCTCCTGTCTTTGCCGCATAGACTCACTTTCCTTCCTTCCTTCTTTCTCTCTCTCTCTTTTTTTGTTTTTTTTTTTTTTGTTGTTGTTTTTCGTTTTTTGATTTTAATCTGGGACACTCAATAAATTTGCATGTCATCCTTTGGTAGGAGCCAGGCTAATCTTCCCTGTATCATTCCACTTTTAGTCTATGTGCTGCAGAAATGAGCACCAGATTCACTCAAAAGAAGACATGCCACACCTTAGGGAGGAGGCAAGCAGTAGGACCTAGCAGTGGAGCATGTAAGACAACTCAGCGTTTCCCCCCAGAATTTGGGGAACATGAATAAGTGAAGCGTGGGCACATATGAGTGAGTACATCAGATGTCAGGGGACTGAATGTATTTGTGTCAAAAGAGAACAGAGAATGCTATCCACTTATTGCTCTTGTTTTTGAAATTGCTTTTTTCCTCTTTTATTTTGTTATTTTATTGTCTGTGATCATTGCAGAAGCATCAGAAATTACAGAAGAGAAGAGTGGTTTCTCTGGAAAAATTATAGATGGTGATGGATGACGATGTAATTGTGTGACAGTAAAATGCTGTATCAAGTACTGAGCTCCCTGCTAGATTATAGAAAGAACACATGAGTAGATAAAAGCACAACAATTTTCTTTTCACTGTGTCTCAGGAGAAAACAATGCAGATCAGCATAGATGGAAGCAAATGAGATTAGTTAAAAGAAGGAACTTAAATAGCATAGACCAAGCCAGAGTAGTGATTGCAAAAGGGATGACTCACATAATAAATGCATAAATGAGAAAACGTGTTGTTTCATCTTAGATTTTATTGGTAATTTTCCTGAGGTGATTTCATGCTTTAGGAAGGAATCACACGAAATGGAATGAGACAAAGAGCTGATAATGATATGGTTAACTGAATTAAATGATTCTAGACCCTGAATTGCAATTTCATTTCTATTTTCTAGGTCAGCTCTGTACATTGTTTCAGGGAACTGAGTTGGTTGTAAAAACTACTATGCTATCAGGAGATGGCTCAAAAACACCTCAACCGTGTAGAACTACCATGCAAGAATATCCGTGTACAGAGACATGCGATATTTTTTTAAAGTATGGGTAAAAATTTTAGGGTTATGTAAACTACTTACATGCCCTTAGTCACCATAAAATATAAGATAGAATGCACTTCTAGGGCATCAATTTTATACATGAACAAAGAATAGGTCATACACACATGTATTTACTATCTCCTCGCTATTAAGGAGTCATGATTAAACATATATTCTATTTGAGTTATCCAATATCTTAATAGTATAATAAAGAACTTCTTTGGAGAAAGAAGCTTCTGCTAAAAACCTGCTTTTCTGAATCTCTTTGAGTTGGGCAAAAAAGGAAACCAAAAAGGCCCAGAAGTCACAATGCAAATGTGTTCAAGGTTTATTAGGATTGATTCAGTAGTGTGTTTGGTTTTCTATCCTACATTAAGGAATGGATTTTGCCTAGAGGGTAAGAATTACCTGCAATTCTGCTCTTTTATTTTTAGTCAAGTCAGTGCATAATGATGCGTTAGGTATAGAGAATAGTAGTCACCAAATGCCCTTGAAAACTCAGACAAATAGACCACATCACATTTCATTATATGACCCTGATGAGGCATGACATTTATATTGAGATAAGAAATACCAATATAATTGAAGGCATTGGAAACGGCCCTTTGAGGAAAGATGATGAATTATCCATTGATTTAATCTAAGAAGAGGATGGAGAAATAATATGGGAGGGATTTGATTTCATATGCACTTGTCCAGGAGACTGCCTCTTATCAGTTGAATGGCACATTCCTAGCAGTTCATGTGGCCTGTTGTTGGATGAGAGAGTTAAATGAAGAAGCTCAAAGATCTTCCTATTTTAAAGTGGAAGAGTGGAAAATGAGGAGATTGCACAGTGGAGGTTGTCTGTGCCTGTTAGTAATGGTGCCTGGATTTCTTCTAATTGAAACAGTACAAAGAGAGCTCAGATCATCAAAATTTTGCTCTGCTGTGAGAAGTAGTTACGGGTAGTGGCATAAACACTAGAGGTAGACAGCTTGGTTTCAAATGCTAGCTTCTCTCCCTCATAGCTGTGTGACCTTGAGCCAAGTAGGTAGCCTCTCTTTGTTCTAATATTCCTCATTCATGAAATGAGCACAGTAATGAGGCCATAAGTCTTACCTCACAGTTTTGTTTCAAATATGAAATGACTCAATATTGTTAAAGTATTTAGGGCATTTTTGATACAAAGCGACCCCCCCATAGATGTTAATTGCTGTGGATATTTGTTTTTTCAAAATAAAAATAGGTTTATTATTTTTCATCTGCTCATGAAAGAAATGTGCTTATTATTGAAATGATAGATTTTAGAGAAATAAAGAAGAAAAAAAGTTATTTGAAATCACTTTACCCTCAGATAACTATAGTTAACATTTAGGCATTATCCTTCAAGGCAGTTTTCTGTATGTCAAACATGCCTAATGTATAAAATTATGTCAGGTACATCTCATGGTGCCAAACTTCCGCTGGTGCCTACTCCATTCCACCCCTAAAATAACAATACAAATTAACCTGTGACACTGTTATATAGCAAAATCCAATGCTTCTGGAAGGTAACATCTTCTACAAAGTTTTTCATGAGTATTTCACTCTCTTTTGAGTCCTGTTATTATTGTACTATGTGTTCATTTGATGGGGCCCTTAATACATTTTGCTTCTCATACAACAAATATTTATTGAATATTTTTACTGTGTCAGGCACTGTGTAAGATGTGGTATGATAGTGATGAATAAAAGAAGTAGGGTCCCTGCCTTAATGGAACTTAAGTATTTGGGGAGAAAAGAAGGAAATGCACTAATCAAATAATCACACACATACATGTACAATTTACAGACAGTGATAAATCTTATAAGGAATGTTCCAGAGTAATGGCTCTATAATAAATTCACCTATAGGATAAATTACAAACAACAGTAGGAACTATGATTGCAGAGAGACTATACCTGAAAGAATAATTAGGAGAGGAGAAAGGAGGATGGGGGTAAGGAAGGATAGATGGAGAAAATGTGAAAACACTAAGATGCTCTTTTGTTTTTCAAAAAGAGGAGAGTAAGTTGTCTATCCTACATAATGTCTTTTTTTCAAGTTGATTTATTGATTTTGAGAGAGAAAGAGAGAGGGAGGGAGGAGAGAGAGAGACAGAGGGAGAGAGAGAGAGAAAGAATTCCAAGCAGGTCCTCCACTGTCAGTGCAGAGCCTGACAGGGGGCTCGAACTCAGGAACCATGAAATCATAACTTGAGCCAAAATCAAGATTCGAATGCATAACTGACAGAGCCACTCAGGCACCCCTCCAACAAAAAGTCCTGTGGTTATATTAAAGTTTAACAATTCTATCTTCAAGTTATTTTCTTCTGTTGACATCAATTGCAATTAAATGTAATAATATTAAATAAAAATAGTAGTAGTATATAATTCACATTTTTAGAAAAATATTTCTATAATTTATCTTTCTCTCTGTCCACTAAACCATCTATCATAATACATTCTTAGAAAGATGTCTGGAATCATGTTTACCTAATATTTATGCTTTCTTTCTGGTGATGAAATTGTATAATTGCTTGTTTTACTTTCATTTTTTTTCCTTTTATGTAAATTATTTAAGGTAAGTATATGTCAGTTACTTTAGAAAAGTAGTTTTCCTTAAAAAAAGAGACTGAGATTCAAGCAATTATGCCAAAAATGGTTGTACCAAAAGCTCTCTTAAAAGTTGTTGTGGGGGCACCAAGTGGCCCAGTCGGTTAAGCATCTGACTTTGGCTCAGGTCATGATCTCACAGTTTGTGAGTTCGAGCCCCACATCAGGCTCTGTGCTGACAGCTAACTCAGAGCCTGGAGCCTGCTTCAGATTCTGTCTCTTTCTCTCTTTCTGACCCTTCCCTGCTTGCACTGTGTCTGTCTGTCTCTCAAAAGTAAATTAAAAAACAACAACATTGTTGTGAAGATTAAAAATGATGTAGGTAAGATGCTTGGCATAAAGCCTGAAATACAGTGAGTGCTACACAGGAGGGCTATAAATTCATTGTGAGTTTTTGATGGATAAAGAGGTAGGAGAAGCTGCATGGAGGTGATGGCTGACCCAGTTTGGAGCATTTGGGCTTGAAAATCAAGACGGTGGTGATATGGATGAAGAAGTTCAGAGAATAAAAGCAAGGTTATAAAATAGTTTAATGGGATGGGTATGGAAAGAAATGGAGCAAAGAAAAGCAGTGCATTGGGAAAAGCTTGCTTATAAATAGTTTTCATGATCCTTATTATTATATTGCAGTGGGAAGATAGGCCATACTGCTTTATGTTCACTGATTTGTCTACTACATTTTCCTAATCTCCTCTGTTAAAGAAGTCTTTAATCCAAAGTCTTATAATCTTCTTTTTTTTTCTTTTAATACTTTCATAGTTCTGTTTTTTATTTTATTTGTTTGTTTGTTTATTTGTTTTTGAGAAAGAGAGTGGGGAGGTAGGGGCAGAGAGAGTGGGAGATACAGAATCCAAAGCAGGCTCCAGGCTCTGAGCTAGCTGTCAGCACAGAGTCCAATGTGGGGCTTCAACTCATGGGTGGTTAGACCATGACCTCAGCTGAAGTTGGACAGGCACTTAACTGACCGAGCCACCCAGGTGCCCCATAGTTCCATTTTTTACATTTAAGTTTTAAATCCATCTATAGTTGTGATTATGGTAACATCATAAAGAATTATAACTCTTTTTTTCTAAACTGATAACCAGGCTCACGTCACCATAGGTAAATATAGCCGTATTTTCCTTACCAATTTGAAATGCCACCTTGATTATGATAAAATTGACATGTTTTTGTGATAAGTTTCGTATCTACATGGTCTGTTTTTGACCTGTTTTCTGTTCTGTAATGAATTTGTCTACTTCCTTGCCAATAATACTACCTTTGATTGCTGCGAATTTTTATAACTCTGCATAAGGCAAGTGAGAATAGAAAAGGAAGATGGATTGGAGTTTTTCTAAAGCAAGTGAACATAACACATCTCAGTGGCCATTTGTATGCTGACAGTGAGAAAGCGCAGAATAAAGGGTAACTCTCAAATATCGAGTTGTTTGCATATGATGGATGATTGCTATATTGTGGGAGAGAAAAAATTTTTTCTCTATTCTTCATGATTCTTCTAGCTGGACTCAGAATTAAATTGGCACGAGACAAGTCAACAGGAGAAAATCAAGTGTAATTTCATATTAATGGAGAATTTGCATAAAGATGAGATCGCAAAGATGGTCAGGAAAATGAGAAATATATGTCATCCTGAAATAAGGAAAAGGAGATAGGGGTCTGGAACTTCACAGGGAAGAAAAGCAATTCACAGAAAGATACAAATGAGTAGATGTCTAGTAACCAAATATTTGCTAGACTGGTCAGAAACAATGGGACATAGGCAAAAATTGTAACAAATAGACTTTGCTAAATTCCTCCCTGTCTGCCACCAGTAGTTCAAATTGTCACCTCTGGTAACAGCTGTCTTACTAAAGCAGGTCCTCTATCAAATACTTTTTGGGTATTTAGGGGGAATGTTAAAGTTTCTTCCCAAGTCTTTGGGTCTTGAGTGTTTTCAGCTTAAAATAATCTGCATGCCAAAGTGGCACATTTTGGGGTGGCCTACCCTTGGCCTCTACACCATCTAGGGAAAACAGGAACAGGAGGAATGAAGAAACACAAGGAGGAAGGATGGTAAGTCAAATTTGAACACAGTACATTTGAGGTTCCCGTGAGATATGCAGGTTGAGCAGACTTGCATATCTTGATGTATCAAAGTTGTAACTGCAGATAAGAATTTAAGAGTCAACACACAGAGATTACAGCTAAATTTGTGAGCATGAATGAAGTAGTATTTCCAGGAGAACGGCATGAAATCAGTGGCTGTAGTGGTCTTCAGTATCACACCTGGAGTGGCTTCTTCTCATAGCGGATAATTTTCATTAGGCAGCCTTAGCTTATTGGTGCAATTTCTACCCATTCCTGTAGGTCTTTTCAGTCTCCAGACTTGGATCTATAAGCAAAATAATTTTATAGTATTTTTGTGACTGTTTACTGTCTTTGATATTCTCCATTCTCTTATTCCAGGAATATTGGATATAGAATCTCTTAGATGAATTTCACTGTCTCTTATCTTTCCTCTCTTATTTATCTTTTAAAGAAATTCTATAAAAAGGGACTTTTTAGAAACTTCTCTCAAATTTATATTCTAACCCTTCCTTTTACTCTTTTATTTTAGCAATCCTGTTTGTAATTTTTATTAGCTCTTTCTTATTCTCTGATTGTTACTTTGACATCTTGATCTTGTTATAGTGAAGGAATATTTTCTTCAATCTATTTTAGGATGGTAATAGTAATTGCAAATATTAATGAATTTTCTCCAAAGTACTTTTTTTCATTTAAGATCATTTTATCTTCCTTTTTCTCTTTCAAAGCAAATTTTCTTCAGGTGCCTGATGTGCCATGATCATCTATTCAAGTTCAAGGGACAAAAAGCTGAATCTGCTCTGAGTTACATTTTGCTTTAGCATGGAGGGATTGAATCAACAGTTTTATGGAGGATCAGAACATGCCAAGTTGTAGAGATTTTTCATGTGGAGCTGTTAATATTTCCCTTTATTTATGTCAATTTTAGTTTATGTTTTTAGTGAAAAGTCTTCAGATATTTCACTCTGGCAGTAAGATAACTACTGGAGTGGGTAGTGACTACTTCTACATTTAGAGACTACAGTTACAACTCTTACTATCAGGTCCCCTTTTCACTCCTGTCCTCTTTCCTGACTTCACTGTACTTGATATTTTGGAATTTTGAGTCTTTGGGATTGGACAAGGCAACCTCCCTTTCTCTTTCTCTCTAATTTATATTATTTCTAGACACTTCAAATTGTGGTTTATTTTACTCTATTTCATTAAGTATCACTTCTCTACCTTCTTTGACTCCTATACATCTGTTTTCTGATAGAACTTCCAGTTCCTTCCTAACAGTATAGTTTTGCACATTTCTCGCCTTTGGTAGCATCAGTGATGGGAGAGGTAATAAATATATATGACCATATTCTATGAGTTTCACATTGGACAGTATATAATACAAGTAATTATAAACTTACACAGTTATTCCAAGGGCTTAGAGTTAGGGAATCAGGAAAGCTGCTACTAAGATTGAAGAACCCAGAAAGTGCAAAGACTATAGACTATTGTCACTAACATTCTCAGATACCCAGAACACAAAAGTGGGTAGTTCTTGGCAAAAGTCTCACTGACTTACGGGTTTTGCCAAATGCATGATGCCATGTATCTGCCATTATATTATCATGCATAAAAGAGGAAGCACATTCTTAATGAAAAAAATAGTGAATGCATTAGATAATGCCAGAATAGGTACAATTTGTAACATCACTGTTGTTTCCAGTTTCCCAAAGAGGCTAGAAATAATACACCAGTATGGGACACACATTTGAATAAAATGTGTGTGTGTGTGTGTGTGTGTGTGTACACACATGTGTCCATACAGACTTTTTTCAACATAAAGATTTGAGTTAAGATAACCATTCAGGATCTTATAACAATAAATAACTATGACTTGGAATTTATCTTTCTTCATAAAAATGAACAAGGAGGATTTTCTTACTATGGTGTTATATCATATGGCTCCTATCTTGTGAATGGCAATACTACCTTGTACTTTTTTTTCTCTAAAATGTTATAGGGGATTAGGAGGTTGGTAGTATAAACTGTCTTTTATTGTATTTTAACAGTAAACTTGCAGATGTTATTATGGGGGTGTTCTTTCTAATATTTATCATCTTTCTTTTACCAGTTTTCTTTTAGCTTCATTATAAAAGACCTACTTTGGTCTTTTAGTAGGTCTTAAGTTTATTTTATCTTCTCCTCCCTCAGGAGACAAGCTAAGAGTATAGATGGCATTTTCCAGGGATATTACTTTATATCTTTATAAATTTGGATAGACAGTTTTCACAGTAACAGCACTAAAATCCAAAACAAAGAAGGAAGATTTTGAAAAGTATAAATAATTCTTAAAGGGATGTTATCATTTAACTCTGAAGGCTTTCTTTCTTTTACATTTTATTATTTTGGTTTGGGAGACCACTTGTAGAATGATATTCTCTTAGCATGAGATAAAGGAGTGCCTGGGTGGCTCAGTTGGTTAAGTGTCTGACTTCAGCTCAGGTCATGATCTCATGGGTTTGGGGATTCGAGCCCCATGTCGGGCTCTGTGCTGATAGCTCAGAGTCTGGAGCCTGCTTCTGATTCTGTATCTCCCTCTCTCTCTGCCCCCCCCCCTGCTCACACTGTCTCTCTGTATCTCTCAAAAATAAATAAAAAACATAAAAAAATTTAAATGCAAAAATATAAAAATAAAACCAAGTGTCCAGAGTTTATTATAGTATTCATTTTTGTCACACTTAGGCAGAGCTTTAATAATTTTGAGATAGGAGTGAGAATAATCACAGGCCTGTTAAAGAAGTCTTTAATCCAAAGCCTTATATTCTCCTATTTTTTCTTTTAATACTTTCATAGTTCTATTTTTTATTTTTTAAATGCTTATTTGTTTTTGAGAGAGAGAGTCAGAGAAAGGGGCAGAGAGAGAGGGAGATACAGAATCCAAAGTAGGACCCAGGTTCTGAGCAGTCAGCACAGAGTCCAATGCAGGGCTCGAACTCATGAATGGTTAGATTATGACCTGAGCTGAAGTTGGACAGGCACTAAATGACTGAGCCACCCAGGTGCCCCACATAGTTCTTTTTTTTACATTTAAGTTTTAAATCCATCTATAATTGTGATTATGGTAATGTCATATGGTTTAAAGCCTCTTGCTTTTCCATGGGTTTGGCTAACCTGAGAGTCAGTCATAGGGTATTTTCCTGTCATTTTTCTATACTTTAAACAGAGGATCTAAAGCTAACAAGCTATAAAGCAGCAGATTTGGAGAATCTTCTTAAGTTTTTGTCCAGAACAGTCATACTTACTAACATTTTATATAAATACGATTGCAGTCAGTTGTAATAGTGTGTTCCAAAGCTAGAGATGGGAATTATGTAGCTTCCCTCTGAATATATATTTCCTTCAAATGGAAAAATGACTTTAGTTATAAGTACCTATATCCGGATCTCATTCATGTACACTCTACATGAACAAAACCCAGAATTTAGGAATGCCAATATACTGTTTATATTAGTTATTTAACTCAGTATTTATGGAGTTAAAGACAGTGCACTAATCATATAATTTATGTTCCCTGACCTCAGTGATTTCACAGCGAGCTGATGAGAGAGACCAACCCAGAAATAAGAAAAAAAGAGTAATACAATGTTGTTAAATGGAAGGTATCAATAGTATCATTGGGCTAGGAAGCACGAGGCAGGAGGGGTTATTGAGCAGGAAGTGACTGAGGAAAGGCTTCTGAGAGGAAGAGTTGGCAGAGCTGAATACTAACTGAAAGATTTATTTAGGTAGATATAGAAAAGATTAGGGGAATGGGTGTCATGGACAAGAAATGCACATGGAAATTACAAACATATTAGCTAAGGCCAGATATATGGAGGAATACAAGTATGTTAACATTGCTAAAACAAAACAAATAGGTCATAAAGTCATGAGAGATAATCCTGTGTGCGATGCTAAGGGTAGGACAAGCTAAAAGTGAAATAAGTCAGAAAAAGACAGATACAGAACAGTGCCTGGCATATTGTTGGTGACCAGGTAACTGGTCACCGATATCAGTACTAGAAATGTAACATAATGTTTCAGTAATCTTTAACATGCAAATGGAGAGATATGATATGATGGAGGAGTTACCAAATGGTTGACTCAGACTCTAATTGTGCTGAGATCAAAAGAAAGGGAAATTCCTGGAGTCTAAAGTAGGTGAGATAGTTTCATGCAGACAGTTTGAGCCTTAATTATAATTTACCATTTTTGGAAGTTCATTAATGTCCAGACAGTGGAATAATCAACTGACAGTTTTATCTGTTTTTCGTTTTCACAATCTTTCACAATGAAATGACATAGGTATAATCACCCTCGCTTTACAGATGAAACAGTGAGGTTCAGGGTGGCTAACTAACACACTTCGTGTCGCAAAGGCCTGCCACTGATGCTTATAGTTTTCCTGGTTTTCCCACTTACTCAAATGGCTGCCAGGACTGTCAGAAACAGAAGGAAATGCAGAAACCATGTTGCCCTAATTGACCACCTGACATGTAAAGAAGCAGAGGGATGAAAATGGAAGGTATTATGCTGAGTGAAATAAGTTAGTCAGAGAAGAACAGATATCATATGTTTTCATTCATATGTGTATCTTGAGAAACTTAACAGAAGACCATGGGGAAAGATAAGGAGAAAAAATAGTTACAAACAGGGAGGGAGGGAGGGAGGCAAACCATAAGAGACTCTGAAATACAGAGAACAAACTGAGGGTTGATGGGGGTAGGGGAGAGGGGAAAATGAATGATGGGCATTGAGAAGTATACTTGTTGGGATGAGCATGTAAGTAATGAACCACTGGAATCTACCCCTAAAACCAAGAGCATACTGTACACACGGTATGTTAGCCAATTTGATAATAAATTACATTAAAAAAAGATACTGAAGTATGTTTAGCAGGGAAGAGGAATGGATAGAATTGTCATTTTCAAAGATCCTTTGTTAGCTGCACAAAGAATAAATTTCAGAGGCAAAAGATCAACTAAAATGTTATTTTAATAGCCAACAGTACCTGTCCAAAGGCAGTAAGAATGGAGACAAGATAAATTAGGTCTAAAAAAAATCAGAAAGTAAAAAACAGCATGACTTGCTGCCTGTTTGGATGATGTGAGTGAGAGATGGTCAGGAATGATGTCCGTATTTCTAGCTTGATATCCTGGCTGGATGGTTGTACTGTCAGGGGGAATAAGAAAATAGGAGAATAAGAGATGCCTGGCTGGTTTGTTCACTGGAGCATGCAGCTGTTGGTCCTAGGGTTGTGAACTCGAGCCTCACGCCGGGTGTAGAGATTACTTAAAAATAAAATCTTAGAAAAACAAACAGTGGTGGGCAATCTAGTTAGATGGGGAAGATAGTTAAATTTGAACACGTTTCCTCGGAGGTTCCTATGAGACATGCAGGTTGCGCAAGTCGTAGCTGGAGACCCATATTTAGAAGTCATCAGATGTAAGCTGCTATTAAACCTGTAAGAGTGAATGAGATTATTTCATGAGAGTGAGATGTGCAGGAATCCTGGGAACACTGAATTATAATAGATGGGTAACAGAAGAGCCCTGTAGAACATGCTTGGTGGAAGGAGCAAGAAACTACCCTCCTGGTATTTCAGGATCTGTAGCCTTAGTTTTATTTTGAACAATTTATCTGTTGCCTATTTATGTTGACTTCATATCACTCTTTAAATTTTTTTTTCTTGCCTAAATGCTACCTATGTACATTAGGCCTCTAAGGCAATCAGCCTTCAGATGCCTTACTGCAGACGACCCATTTGACTGTATGTGACGAGAGGCATATCTTAACAGTTTTATTTTGTTACTCCTCAAGTTTTAAAGTTTTGGATATTTACTGGCTTGATTGCTGGTCTTTATTTCCATTTTGCATGACATCTTTATACTGTTTACTTTCATCATCTAAATGTCCCTTAGTTTCCAATTTCCTATGTGCAAAGACTTTGGTTTCAGGGAATGTAAAGCTCACATTCAATTATCTATCTAAGTCATAGAAGAAACTACTTTTTTTTCACCTTAATATATGGCTAAAATTCAATTCTAAAACAATTGTTTATGTATGTGAGAAAATTCCTTTCAGTTGGTGTTATGAGATATTGGAATAGGTTTTTTAGTGAGTTGTTAAATGTGCTATCCAAAGATATCTTTAGGTTAGATAAACATTGATCTTGAATAAAATAGGTGTAAGTTCTAAAAAGTTATAATAATATCAAGCTATAAATTTGTGTGCATGCATGCGTGTGTATGTATGCACCTGTGTACATATGCTGGCTTGTATGTGCAAAATGGTGATAACCAAATGTAGTAAATGAAAAGTCATAGATTCTAAAAGCTGAAAAGGACACTTTATTTTAAAGATATGAAACTCAGGTCCAGAAAGATAATGTCAGTTGTCCAAAATTGAGAGCAGAGCACAGAACTTGAGCCTCTTCTCTTCTCTCTTGGAATATATCATTGTGCTTTCAAATTACAGATCTATGGAATCACAGAACAAGAAGACTCTGTGATTGGCCAGAGCTCACAGCACCATCCACTACCCCACACCCGCTGCTCACCTGCAGGGGAAATTCGCTTAGCACACGGATCACTGTCGTTGGCCATGCTTTTTCTGCAGATTGTACCACTACGGCTGCTGCTTCTCTTTCTCTGTCATTCATATGTGACAGACAATCTGAGTGGAATTCCAGTATAAACTTCTAGGTGAAGGGTTAATGCATCTAATTCTCGGTACTGCCTACAACCTTATTTGGGAAAGATGTTTAATTCCAGACAATGGTCTTTTGTATTTTGAATTGAGGTAGAAAATGCTGTGATGACTTCATTCAGAGGACTCAATATCTTACTTGTAATGAAAGAATCAGGCAATGTTCAGGAGACATGGGAATACAATTCATACGTAAACTGGTATTTTCTTTTACGAGTTTTCTGACACGTTGGTTACCCAGGTTTCATGATGAGATGAGGTGAAAGGAAATGAGCGGCCACTGAAGGGTGTCTCATCACCCTACAGATTCGTTAGGAAAAGCATACAGTGAGGACACAGGAGTTCATGGTGCTTCCTTCTTTTGTTAGTATTTGTTTATTTTCTTTTTTTACTTTTCTTCCTTTCCCTTCTTGCCTCTCCTTTTTTACTTCCCCTGCACCTTGGTTTTATTACTAAGCTTTTTCTTTTGTTTTTCCACTTGTAAGTGATTTTGCTTTTTTCTTTTATCACCCTCTCTCGATGGTCCCTCCACTCTGTGGTGTTTGATGCAGATGGAACAGAGTAGAGGTTCACAGCACAGGCTCTGTGGTCAGGCTGCCCGGCTTTGAATCCTGGCTCTCCCCGTTACTAACTGGCTCACCCTGGGGAAGTCTCCTACCTCTTCTAATTTTCTTATGTCTTGCTGGATAATCTTTTCTATCACTTTTGAGTTATTATGTGGGTGAAATGAGAAAAGTATATGAAACTGGTTAGAGTAAGTCATGGTATCTAGCTCTTTATTTGTACAATGTATGTGCATTTTATTATACAAAATACATGTGTAATATATATGTAATACTTATTATATGTACAACTTATCTATTTAATGTTAATGGAAAGAGGAATAGGCTGCATTGTTCTAAACCAGTTTCTATAATTGATTTATTTTTGGTTTGAAGAAAAGTGTGAGGAAATGAACTACAGAGACATGTGCATACCTTAGAGACATCAGCCACACTAACTTCCCATTGTTTCTCCTCTGTGCAAATTTGTCATTGTTTCTGAAAGTTTGGAGCTTATATGAAGCGGTGAAGGGAAGTAGCTCTGTGTCAACAGAACTAAGGAAGTGTTTTGTGTGTGTGATTTTACACTACATCTTTTTTTTCAGATATTAAATTAAATGTAATGGATATGTGCAGTCTATAATACAATGTAAAATAATACTCCTAAATCACAAGGTATATAGTCTGGTTCCTTCCCTTCAGGAGCTGTCAGTCTTGTGGGAAAGCTGAATAATATGCAGTTTAGAATATATGGCTGTGTTTGTTGACACCATTGATCTTTGTGACTTCCTAAATGATTGAACCATTTTTTCTCCTTACTCTTGATAATGACTTCACAGATGTAATTATTTCTTTCTACTTGTTGAGTTGCTTCTTGCTGTCTTTGTATATTATAGGATTCTGGACAGAGTTAAACTTTGAGATTTCCTATGAATGTTTTAAGTGTTTAATTTTATTCCTTTTCCCCAAAATATTTGTTTTTAATTTTTTTTTGTACTTTGTTTTGTGTGTTTCCTTGCATGTAGAAATATCCAGGCAAAAGAATAGCCTTTGGTATAGAGCAAAATATACTTTGAAGTATTTTTTAGGACAGACTACTTAAACTTTAAAAGATATAGGTCTTAATGAGTATCCTTTAGTTGAGAATTGAGTTATTTTCAAATGTGTCCATTAAAATTGTATTCCATGTAATAGGTTTGTAACCTTGCCCTGGAAGGACACAAAAGGGTCTCTCATTTGCCTGAAAGAATTAGCTATGCTTTCCTCTATGTTTGGCTTGTTCTCAGAGGGTGACTGAGATGTGACAAGGAGTGACCCATATTTTTCCCCAAGAGAAAAGGAAACTCTAGACAAAAGTACCCCAAGAGTACTAAGCAGAACTGTGATTATAGGTACAAAATTCTATGAAGAAATAAGCCAAACACAAGACCGTCAACCACCGTTTCCACTTTTTAACCAGTGGGGTACAGATACCAGATGTATATGTCATAATCCTGGAGTTTTATTTGTAGAGCAGTTACTTCTCAAAATAAAAATTCAGAGCAGTTTATGACTTAAAGACTGGTGTTTTTAAAAGAGATAGCAATGATAGTTGAATTATAAAACTGAGGTTAATAATCAGAGTCAGTGAGATTTTCATGAGCTTTTACTTTAATCAACTGAAATAATTAATTAAATATTCTGCTTTGTAGTGAGAAGGGATTTTTCTTGATGAAATTTCACAGTTATGAAAGAACTTCAGGTTCACCTAATTTGAAGCAGGAATCTTAAAGAAGCAAAAGAAAAATCCTTATTGCTTTAAGTATTACCTCATAAGTCTTGATGTAAATGAAACAAGAGAACACATGTAGGGCACTGAGAGAGTTAATGCCAGTGTTTATTATCCGACATATTACTTAGGGACTCACTCTGGCATTGTGGAGAAGTGGGTCATTATATTTTAAGGTGACTTTAGTTTTGAATGAGCACACATCTAATATCACCTATACCAGTAATATATAATTGGTCATTTTGTTCTTTGAGTACTACCTCAACCCCAAGTGTCAACTAAATGATTAAGCAGATGGATAAAATATCCACAAAATGGAAGGCTCTGAGTAATAGTTGGATATAATCAAAAAGAAAGTTGATTAATTCCTTTGATCAAAGTTATAGTAAAATAAATGACCTGGACTGTAGCCATACACAACTTTAATTAGGATATTGTTATTCTATGTCAAAAGGTGGAATCTCCATCCACCCAGCAGGTTTATTAACATTTACCTTTTATTAACAGAAAAAATGGGTGAGAGGATAGAGACAGGTGATTACAAATTCCCGCTTCGCTAGGAGAAAAGCAGGCTGCAGCTTGTGTCCTGGTGGTGACTTTAGCACTCTTGTCTTTCTATTCAACAATATGCTTGTACCAAAAAAGAGATATTGATTTGTGTGTGTGCCTGGTGAGCTATAAGTCTTTATATTAGAAAAACTCAAAAGCAAATTATGCTCAAATCCTAATGAAATATGAAACTTGTGGCTGATGGAAGAGCCAGATAAATAAATGAACCCAGTGTTATACTTAGTGAAATTTAAGGAATTCACCTCAAGAAGTAAAGACAGAGAGAACAAACTGAGGGTTGCTGGAGGGGAGATGGGGGGGGATGGGCTAAAAGGATGATGGGTATTAAGGGCACTTGTGATGAGCCCTGGATATTGTATGTAAGGGATGAATCACTCAATTCTACTTCTGAAACCATTATTACACTATATGTTAACCAACTCAAGTTTAAATAAAAACTTGAGGGGCACCTGGGTGGCTCAGTTGGTGAACCATCCGATTTCGGCCCGGGTCATGATCTCAAGGGTCATGGGTTTGAGCCCTGCATCTGGCTCTGTGCTGACAGCTCAAAGCCTAGGGCCTATCTTCAGATTCTGTGTCTCCCTCTCTCTCTGACCCTCCCCTGCTTGTTCTCTCTCTCTCTTTCAAAAATAAATAACACATTAAAATTTTTAAGTAAAAACTTGAAACAAACAAACAAAAGAAGTAAAGATACTTAGGTGTTTTGGAAAAGAAAGTGTTGCCAGTTTGGTGAATAGAGTGGCTTTGGCATTCAAAATTGATTTCTAAATGAAAGGTAAAATATAGCATTTACCATATAATCAGAGTTTATTTTCTACAACAGAGAGTATATTCAGGAATATTAAGTGCGGCTGTCTGAGCAGCCATTGTACTGCAACTGGTTTTCTTTGTCGTCATCCAAAAGAGGAGGAAGGAAGCTTCAATTCAGTGGAATAAGTTCCTCAGGGTATAATTTTACTGCTGAAGGAAAGACATTTGTAGGTTTTTGATAAGCCTCAAAAAGCATCATAAAATCAGAAATTATACACAAATATTTTGGTGTGATTTAAAATAAAGACACAGTATTATATGGTTTCAGAGCCAGAGACATCTTAGAGAAACATTCTAAGACTTTTGTAGTATATGAGCTTTTTAAAAATGGATATGACTTGCAAGAAAAATGTGGAAGCCATTAATTCTTCCTAAATCCTCAAAATTTATATTTATCATTTATATTTCATCTTGATGATTTAATTTTTGGTACTAAATTTCTTCTTGTATCAGTTTGATAGTACGCATAACACTAACAGTAGTTATCTTAAGATCTTGTGGTATTCTGTATGTTTACTGGAAATTAAAAACAATAATAAAATAAAAGATCTTTTAGTGAGAAATCACTTTAAAAATAAAAAAGTTTCAGGATAAAAGCTTGCAATGTGTTCCATATTTCAGCAATAGCTTTAATTTCTTCAGCTAAAAAATGATGTACATAAAAAGGGTTAGGAGTTATATGGTTTTCAAAAGTGTCATATGTCTCCTTTATAATCTTCATTTTATATAACCAATTAATTGTTTTTGGAATCATTCAAATTCTGGCTTCTTTCCTTTACTAGAAACTTTATGAGGGCAGAGAGCAATCTTCTTGTTCACTCTTGAGTACCTGAGATGTAGCATAGCCATCAGCACAAATAGTACTCATAAATATTAATAGAATTGATGAATGAATAAATCGATGTATTAATAAACATATGGGCTCAGATAGAAGATGTAAGTGTGAGAGCCAACTATAAGTTAATAAATAAATCTCTAGTTTTAAACTAAAACAAGGGACAATTTATGAAACTTAAAACTTATTGTAGAGATCTAGAGCTTATAAAATGAAAATGAAAATAACAATGCTCATCCTTTATTTTTCCTTTGAAATCTTATGAGAATGGTTTGGAAAAATGTTTACCTAAGCTTTTTAGTTCTGTACTTGGTACACCTATTAAAAATGAATTTATAGGTGCTAATCATTTTAACTTTTAAGCTTATAATACACTGATTGCGTAAGCTTCAGGATTTTGTAATCCTTATTCTCTTTCCATCTCTAGCAACAAAATAGCACTAACACAATGGTAGTCTGGCTTTGGTTTTGTGTACTGATGGAAAACCATAAGTAGCATCCTATCTGAATTAACGTAGTGAGCACGTAATTAGAGTGCATGGGATTCTTCGGTCTCTGATAACATCTCACAGTGAATTCCCAGCCTTACAGCCAGAGAGACACTGATGTTTGTCATAAGTTAAAATATTTAGAAATAGTATGCATTTTAGATTTGTGTGTGTTTCATGTCCTCCCTCTCTCTCCTTGTCTCCAGCCTCAAGGAATGAATGAAATTTAAGATCATTAAAAAAAAAGCATTGTTTGTTTTGAGTAAAACCAGCAGACCTTGAAGTGTCCTAGTCAGGGTTCATTTACTGGATTGAATTCATTTCCCCAGTTTAGGCACCCAGACCTGTGAGGACACCGAGGGTATTTGGTAACAACAGCTCTTGCCTAGTCTTTTATTTTGGCGAGGCAACAACATTGACTTCAGTGTTAGCTCATAAAGGAATCTCAGGATTTGTTCATTTTCATCTCTCCTCCAACATCCTGCCACAGAATTCCAAGAATTGTAATTCCCCAGTGTTCTTTTAACGAGATTTTGAAGGTATGAATGTATATCCCTTTTTGGACATATTCATGGAAATTTGCAGAGAAAGTTGAGTCAGTGATTAGGTTAATGGCCTGTATAAATTTGCCAACACACCTTTCTCTATCTCATCAGCCACCCTGTTTGAGTTACTGTGGTGTGTTCTGCTAATAAGCTCATATTTTTTTTCAAATATAGGAATTACCATATGTCAGGGGACCAGATGTTACTGAAAGAAAACAAAACTTCTTCCTTGTTATAACTTGGAGATGCTGATTGGTGTGTTAAATTGCCATGTGCTGAGTATCTACACAAGGGTATGGCATTAATAGTAAGACATTTGCACATGGATCTAGTGGTAGCCCATTATTTGAAATATATTAATCTTTATCTTATAAATTTGCAATTGATTTCATGGTTTCTTTAAATAATTATTCTCTCAGAAAACCAGCAAAAAATCTGTCAGATTCATTCACATAAATGAATTCATTTGTTGCATATCAAACAAAAAATGAATATGATACTTCCAAGTAATGCTGAGAGTTGATGACTGTGGTATTTCCAGCCAAACTTTATTTCAAAACTCATCAGTCAATGTCTTATATAGTTGGTGGCTATTAAATTCTGTAGGCCTAAGCAAAGTAAGAAGAGTGTAATTAATTTTACTGTTACATAACTTTAAAAATTAGATTGAATATGCTGGGAATGATAGGTGGTGCTGGTAGACCAGCCAGTGGTGGGGGTATCAGACAGCCAAAGGCTTTCCCGTGCCAAGCTTTATGCTTGGGAGGCCCACATGATACAACTTAGATTCCTTTAGCAATGCACTTTGGGAATGAGCCTTTCTGGGTCCCTCTCAAGAACAAACTGCGTGAGTCATTTGAGAGGATGTTAATCCCTCTCTGTTGAGGAACACAGCTGGCCACACTGACTCTTGTCATTGAAGAAGGGCTCACTACCTGATTTTCACAAATCTAATATTTAATTCATTATACAGACTATCATATTGTTTGGATAATCCTTAAATTCCTCTAGATTATGTCATTATATTAGACTTTTGAATAAGGCTTAGTGTAACCTGATGCAAGGAAAAGGGAAGTCACCATCACACAGAGTTTGGCTCTTAATTATCCAAGTCTCAGTCATATTATCATAATTTTTATTACTTCCCGTGGTAGGCTGAATAATGGCCTCTGGAACATGTCTACATTCCAATTCCTGGAATCTGTGAATATATTATGTTTCATGGCAGAAAGGATGTGATTAATTTAAGGATCTTATGATAGGAGAGGATGCTCAGTCATCCAAGGGGGGCCTACATATAATCAGAAGAGGTCTTATGTAAGAGACACAAAGAGGTAAGAGACAGAAGGAGGCACTGTGACAACACAAGTAGAAATTGGTGTGATGTGGCCACAAGTCCAGGCGTGTTAGTGGCCTCTAGAAGCCGAGGGATGAAGAAAATAGATTCTATCTCCTGGCTTCTCCAGAAAAACCAAGCCTGCCAAAATCTTAGTTTTAGCTCTAATGAGACTCATTTTGGACTTCTGACCTCCAGAACTATAAGAGAATAAAATTGCTGTTTTGGGGCACCTGGGTGGCTCAGTTGGTTAAGCGTCTGGCTTTAGTTCAGGTCATGATCTCACGGTTCATGGGTTCGAGCCCTGTCAGGCTCTGTGCTGACAGCTAGCTCAGAGCCTGGAGCCTGCTTCACATTCTGTGTCTCCTTCTCTCTCTGACCCTCCCCTGATCACGCTGTCTCTCTCTCAAAAATAAATTTAAAAACATTTAAAAAAATTTTTTAAAAACCTGCTGTTTTAAGCCACTAAGTTTGTGGTACTTGGTTATAGAGGCAATGGGAAACTCATGCATTTCCCATCCATAACCTTTTTCTAAAAATGTTGACTACTTGACCAGCTCCTGAAATTCTCCTTCATTTCTCCTTCATTTTTCAGCATTCTTGCTTTTGAATATATACTCTTCCTCTTCACACCTCCCCTCAATATTACCTGTTATATATCTTCTCTACCTGGAATATTCTTACTTATCCTTACTTATTCCTGAGAGAGACCAGAATTTATAAGATAAAAATCTGCTAATGAAGAGCGTTGTCTTAAGACTTCCCTGAAACCTTTTAGTCCTTTATCTATAACTCCTGAAAAAGACTCTGAGATAATGTATTATTTTTATTTCATCCAAGAGCTACACCCTAGAAATATTTTTAGTGGAGAAGAAAATACTAGGAGCACAAACCTTTTTTGTTTTCCCACAAGCCTCTTGCCAAATGTCTCTTTGCATTGTACTTTCCCCATGTAGATTCTAGAACTTGTATCGATAACTGTGATGTGACATGACCCTCTGACTCATCCGGGTGGTGTGAAAATACTCCCCTTCGGAAAGCCCACACTAATTTTCAATGTGCTGACAAGAATGAAGGTCACATCTCCCTGTCAGATAGGTAAAACTAATTAATACTGAGCTTCATGGTTAAGGCTAATGGCAGTTACTTGACTTTTAACAGGGAGATTTTAGAACTAGGTAGTATCATTCACTCTTCTATTAATATTTTGGTTTAAAAAAAGGCACAACATAAAATTCAGCATTTTGTTCACTGTTTCTGAGAGTATGTTTTCAGTTTCTGGAATATAAGAATGGTAGGATATTCAAGGAAACTTCCCTTGTGTAGAACCATCAACAGTGAACCCCTGAAGAGAGGTTTGAATTTTTGTTTGTTTGTTTGTTTGTTTTATAATTTATAATGCAAGCTCTTCAAATCTCAAACCCCAAGAAATCACTGGTGATTGTCAAACACTGATGATAAGTTGCTGAGGATTTTTGTGTTTTGGTTCCCAGTATACAACCAAAGATAGAACTTGGACATTGAAAGGAAATGCTGCCAGTCTCTCAAGAAAAACTGGTGCTTCACCAAAACTCAAAAGGTGAGATATTTTACCAGTGATCTGTAGATGTTAGCAGGTGTACACTCCGTGAAAAGCATACTGGGAAAGAAACACATTGTGCAGATCTGGACGTAGACATTTATTTTGCCAAACCTGGAAATAATTTTTAATCAGTCCAACAGTCATTGGACTCAGAGACTTGATACAGAGAGCTTTTATTTGGTGTCGACAGCCATGGCTTATCCACAGTATGTTTTCTGCAGACCTACCTGCAAAGACGTAAAGATTTTGCGAGGAGATCTGCAGTTCCTCAAAATACACAATATGGATTCCAAAGACAGATGTAGTTTTTCTTCTTGAAGAATTCTGAAGAGCAACAAAGTTTCACAAGTCTATGTGTTATCTTTTGCTCAACATGTTCATCTGCAAGCACCCATAACACAGTAGTCAAGGGGTGGGGGCAGGGGTAATAGTTTGAAACGACTGCTGTGTGGAAAGTTCTGTGGCAGCTTCTTCACATAGGTCATTTCATTTAATTCTCACACTTAACCAGTAAATTGTTCCCATTGCACATTTAGAGAACCCAGTTCAGAGAGGTTAGATGACTTCCCTTAGAAGAGAGAGGATTTCAACACTTGTCTGTACTATGCTAAAACCCAACAGTGTATTTTACCTAACACCAAAGTAACATATCATAGGAATGAGCATCTTTTTTTGTTTAGAACAAGTCAATACCTGTACACTGTCTTAGCCTTTTTAGTTATGGATGCTTTAGAAAATAGAATGTTTTGAGGTCATGAGAGAGAAGTTAAAAATAGAACTGTAATTCTACAGATAAGAACATTATAGAGAAATAGAAATTATACGGTAAGTTCTACCAAAGTAAACAGCCTGCATTGTTCAGTGTGACTCTACACATTGATCAAGTGAAACAGAGAAATGTCAACTTACTATAGTCTAAAGAATAGATTTATATTCTCTCCATAAGTCATTAATTCGATTGGCTACAATCTTCACCAGAGCCATCCTTTTTCTTAAATATAGCTTAGGCTATAATAAGACTTTAATGTATTTACCTGAATTATCAAATTATATTTCCAGAGCTCTATTAAGAGCTGGCAATAATGTACTTCTGTATAGCCTCTCAAGATAATATCCAGAAAGTAAAGATGATTTTTATTTTTCTAATAATGTGCTGTAACTTCACTGATATTCTGTAACATAATATTTCTTATATATGTCATTATATCAGGTTTTGACCATTTTATCTACGAACTAAATAATTCCACTTACTGTAACCTGTAGTGAATCATGGGCAGTTTCTCTTTTTGTAAGACACACTATTTGCTTTTTTCTATCCTCATCATAGATCCAGATTTGGTGTTATTTGGATCGATATTTTAGTAGTTTATTCTTACCATAAATGCCTCATACTTTTTGAAGGTGGAATTTTAGTTTAGAAGCTCAGTGGTTTAGCAGCAGTTTAAAAGGTAGATTTAAAAAGCAAACTTTTTTTTTTTTCCATGAGGCACTGTTACCTGACTAAATATACTTTAGTTTTGACTCAGACACAGATTTAGAGGAAGAATGTACTTGTCATTTATCCCCGGTTTCTCAAGCTGCTGTTGTGAATTTCTGTAGCAGCCTGCATGCTTGCAACATTTTCGTTTTCATTTTTTTGGTCGCTGTGTTTTTGTGACTCTTGTTTTGGTTTACCTACAATGTCAGGATATGATGGGAACTGATAGGGTAGAGAAATAAGGGGAAGCAAATAGCCCCTATAATGTTGAAGTTTCCTCTAATATCTATTTGCCGCATGAAATGGCTAAATACCTTTAAAAATTTTGTTCATGGGGCTCTTGGGTGGCTCACTTGGTTAAGCATCCAACTCTTGGTTTGGCCTCAGGTCATGACCTCACAGTTCGTAAGTTTGAGCCTTGCATTGGACTCTGTGCTAACAGTGAGGGGCCTGCTTGGGATTCCCTCTCTCCTTCTCTCTGGCCCTCCCCTGCTCTCTCTCGCTCTTGCTCTCTCTCTCTCTCAAAATAAATAAATAAAGTTAAAAAATGTTAAATCTGTTCATAATTGGGGCGCCTGGATAACTCAGTCACTTGAGCATCTGACTCTTCATTTCAGCTCAGGTCATGATCCCAGGGTTGTGGGATCAAGCCCAGCACTGAGCTCTGCACTGAGTGTGGAGGCTGCTTAAATTCTCCCTTTCTCTCCCCTTGCCCCTCTCCCCACTTGTGCTCTTTTTCTCTTTAAGATAAAATGAAGAAACTTAAAAAAATTTTTGTTTATAATTGTTCTTTGTTAAAAGGAAAGGTTTCTTCTTATTTCTATGGAATAAAGCAGAGTTTCTTTAATCATGGGTGGTCATCTTCCCTACCTCTTCCCCCAAATAAATTTCAAGAGGTGCTGAAGATGTCAAGACAGATACATATCTCTGAATATAAGGAAATATTTTATTTTTCAGAAATAAAATTTGAGGGAGTCTGAGTTGTGCATTACATTTTCATGAGAACATGAGACATAAGAACATTATTTTCTATCCATTTTTGATTAAAGCATCGAATTTTAAGATACCACATTATCTAGAAATAAAATATGATTGTGGACTGTGTTTATTGGAAAATTACATAGCTGCTTACGGTTTGGTTTATGCAGGCCTCAAAATGTGAGTAAATATTTTTCATCTGAGTATAGGCATGCATGTTTTGCTGTAAGTATCTGATTTATGGTTTTCATTTTTTCTGATCTGGGTATTAACATATTTTTGAGCATAGTTGGGGTCATGATTACTGAAGGTATGTCAGTATGGTTAGGGCTTTAGGATAGTGGAATTAATTAGATCATTTGCTCTTTATTTCTGCTGAAGGTGTCCACCACACACTTTAGATATTAATGGATAATGACAGGAATGATTATATAACCTCAGTTTATGGTATGAGACCATCTTGGTGCTTAAACTTGGATTAAGGATTCTGGCAGCCAGAACTGGAAAATAAAATTCTTGGTGTAAGAAATTTCCGCATGAATGAGCGTAATGCGGGTACTTCCTTACCACTACTATCACACAAATCACCTCATCTACCACATACTCACCCACCTCACACTCTCACCAACACCTCCACAAACACCCCTCATTCTAACTTCAACAGTCACCTTCCATTAACCTAGTCTGTGCTACAGAAGAATTCTTCATGGATTAATAATAATCCTAGCCATGAAGAATACTTTTATTTACTGGGAAGGACAGATCTGTACTCAACCTGTTATACTGGAAAGAAGAGTATGCTTAAAATACTAAAATAGAAATATCAAGTACAATAGAAGCTTAGGGGAAAGAGAGAGTAATCTGATAGGAGGGAATGGAGGAGATTTCATGCAGAAGTTGCCATGGTCTTGGCCTTGAAAGAAGGACAGGAGTTTATTTACTCAACCTGTGTTAAGTGCCCTGAACGCAGAGATCATGGGAAGGGCACATGGGTAGAGATGATATAGAGAGCAAAGATAAGTGGTGACAAAAATATGGAGGCTATTTGTAGAATGTTGAGTCATGGAGAGTTTTTAATGCAAAGATTTGTGGGAGGCAAGCAAGTGGTTGAGGATTATAACCTAGAAACATCTGTCAGGGGCATTTTATGTAGTGTGCTCATTTTTATGCTCAAAGATTGGGATTACTTTTTGCAGAGATTGACAAACATGGAAGATTTTGAGTTGAGGAGTGAAATGAATAGAGCTATGATGTAGAGACAGATGGGTTGAAGGGAGGAAACAATTATACTAATGAAAGAAGACCATTTAGAAAAATTTAGCAATAGTTTAGGCAAGCAATGAGGAGCATTTGACCCAAGGTAGTGGCTATAGAAACAAAGGGTAAGATTTGAAGACTTTTGCCAAGGTGTATGTTGAGGAAAGGGAAAGAAACACAGAAGATAGAGGAAAGAGGGAAAAAATTTAAGGAAAAATCTGTGGAAGGATACCAGCCTGACCACGATAAGGAGCATAGGAAGAGAGTCTGTCTCTGAGGAAGGATGGTATGGTTAGGTAGACAGAACATGAAAAATAAGAGAACTATTTAAAAGTCCTCTGTTTGGAAGTGAATGACAGTTGAGGACATGATATTATCAGGGATAGAATATAGAGCACAGATCCTCAGAATTTTCCAACCTATTAACATATGCAAAATAGTGCTCGCTTCGGCAGCACATATACTAACATATGCAGAATAACAGAAGAGACCAAAGTTTTAATCTAGGTTATTTTGAGGCATAGTTCAAAGTGCAACATCTCCTTAGTATCATATGTTTTGTTTTTATTTTTAAATGTGTAGAGTCTTTATTCTACCCATGATCTAATCACACTTAAATTTCACTCATAGGCAGGAGTCTGCTGTGTTCATCTATTTCATCCTCAATACTTTACTGAGTACCCAGCATGTACTAGACAGCATTTCAGATACTAGCAATGTGCCTATGTTTGAAACAAAGCCTTTTGTAGAGCATATAGTGTATGGAGACAGACCATAGGCAAGTTATGCAATCAATACACAGGATAGTTCAGAAATAAGAACAATGATGGAAGCAGAACATAATAAAATCAAACATGGTAGGGGAACAAGAAGATATGATCAAAGAAGCTCTTGAATAAATGGAAGGATAGAGTTTAGTTGAGAGGTGGAGGACAAGTGACATGGGCAAAATACCATACAAGTAAAGGCCTTTAGATAGGAGGAAGGTAGTATGTAGCAGAAAAAGAGGGCTAGGGAATTATGGTACAAAATGAATTGAAAGAGTGAGCAGAGTCCTGGCAGACCATGCCAAGAAATGGATTTTGTTTTAAATGCCCCAGCAAAATATTGAGGACTTTAAACATGGTGATTAATGATCTGATGTAGATTTTTAAATGATTTCTCTGCCTGCTATGTAGAAAATGGGTTGTTTGGGCCCAGAAGTAGAAACTTGTTAAATGTCTGAAGGGAATGACTGATGAATTCATGTAGGTGTTGAGGGAAAAGTGGTAACTAAAAGATGAGGCCTGAAATTTTTTTCCATGAATTTATCACTTTCATGTGCAAATTGGACTGAATTAAAGATGGCTGATCACATACACTGAGTTCAGATTATCTGTTTGTTTTCTTCTTGGTGTTGCCTTATTCTTAGGAAATAAATTCGCAAGTACATGTGGTTACTCATAAAATCATTTTTAAAGACACAATGAACTGTATGCAAGGAACTCCATAGGAGGAGCAAGCCAGAATCATAAATGGAAAGACAATGCCAGGTTGTCAGGCCATTCTTGCCAAAAATTTCAGTGATTTCATCTACTTGCTGATTTGTTGGCTCACTAGCCTACTAGTCTAGTAGAAGATAAAAAGAATCTGTTCCATTGGTTAGTTTTTTCACACTCCCATGCAAATAGTCAAAAAGGACATTTTCAATGAAGAAGTATTTGCTTTGTGACTGATGCTGTCATTTTGTCACATGTAAATGAGGTGAGTTTCAAATATTCAAATTCTGACATTTCCATTCAATTGTCAGACTTCTATCCCATGTCATAATTTCTTGCACTGAAAACCATCACTGCAATTTTACCTCACAAATAGTTGAATGAGGATATTCAGACTTTGGGGGGAAATCCACTCATTACATAATCTCATGTGACCCATTTTGTTAGAAGTATGAAAAATAAATGAACTCAGAATACTTAGTTGTGGGTTTTTTTTTTAATCATGATGGCTTTGCTATTTCCATGGAAATAAATAAATTTATGGCTGAGTTAGAAAACTGTGAATAGAATTTCTTTGTTGTTCATTTAAGCAAGAATGCATCTAGGTGGTAGTATAAGCTTTCTAATTCTCTTCTCATTGTGTTGCAATTTTATCTAAAATAATGAACATTAAAAATGCTGTGTTTTGCACAATTATCTAGTTTTACTAAGTTGTTGAGCACCCTGAGAAAAACTAAAGAAAATAAAACAAAACAAAAAAACCTTTGAAGTTGTCTCTTGGCATCCTGGCAGATGTCAATACCCTAAGGATAAGACTTTGCTGCTTTATTCAGGGTGAAATCCCCAGGGTCTGGCATAGACGTAGGCATAGTAGGAGCTCAAATAATGGCTTTTTTATGAAGCAGCAAAGCAAAACTGCAACACAATTTTAAATGTTTGTAAATTAGGTCACCAATGGGATGCAGAATGTTTACAGTAGAACTCATATTCATCCAGTTAAAGTCATTCACTGAATTTTACACCAAATACAAACAAGATTGTTCCATGATTAAAAGTAGCCCAAATATAATAACCAAAACTAAACTGGTTGATGTCTTTTCCTATTTAACTTTTATTTTAGTTTTTTAAATGTTTATTCATTTTTGAGAGACAGAGAGAGAGACAGAGCATGAGTGGGGGAGTGGCAGAGAGAGAGAGAGAGAGAGAGGGAGATACAGAATCTGAAGCATTCTCCAGACTCTGAGCTGTCAGGACAGAGCCTGACATGGGGCTCAAACTCACAAACTGCAGAATCACGACCTGAGCTGAAGTCAGATGCTTAACCAACTGAGCCACCCAGGTGCCTTGTTTATTTAACAATTTAACATTACTTCTGATAACTATTTTTCTTACCAAATAGAATCAATAAAGTAAATATCTGGAAACTGTTAAAAAGTGACTGAACCTCTACCAACCCTGTAGTTAGGTTTGCAGAACATTCTGGGAGGAGTAGTGAGATTAAAAGACTGAGAAAGCATCAATCCTTATGCATGTAAAACTTTCCCATTTTATTCATGATTCTGATGCTAATGCTCTCTAACAGGATTTTTCAAAAATTAATCTGCTGAGTGTGGCATAAAAACCTTGAGATTAAACTCTGTAACTGTTCTCTTCTAGATGTAGTTGACATAAGGTTAGCCATTTTTAATCCACTTTCATATAAAAAAATATATTCCCCAAAAGATCTCTTCTGTGCCAGAGATCATGAAGATCTGGAGTAAGAACATTTGGAGTTAGCTACTACTGTATGCCAACTACTTTTCCCATCCTATTTCTGTTTTTCTAAAAATTTTCTATTTCAAATGTATAACTAGAGCTCAGCTTTTCAGATACCAAGTGGGTCATTTCATGCAAAAGGAATCTTTTAACAACAAACCTTCCCAGTTGGTCAGTTAGTTGCAAAGAAAAATCTTCAAATTTATAGTTTCTGTTTTCAAAGGATTATAAGAGAAACCAACAATCCTATCTTATTACTAACTATGACAAGCCCTAACTGAGAAAGTACCTTACTTTGGTTAAGTTTCAGCAATTCAAGCTCAGGTTACAGTCACAGATGATTAACTATTGAAATTACTTTTACAAATGTATAACAACCCCCCTCCCCTCCCCCCCTTAGGAGAAGGGAAATGGAAAAAGAAGCCAGTGGAGAAGAGGCAAAACAGGGTGGATAGGGTACATAAAGCTGTGTGTTCAGTACATGATTTGGGTCATTTTTCACAACATAGTAGTTATGTTCTTGTGTCTCTTACCGTGCCTTTAATAAAAGACAGTGCTAAACCTATCAATCAAATCAAATTTGATAAGACGGTCATTTTGAAGTTTTATAAATACATGCATTTATAAAGTCTCTATAATACATTGCATGTTTTCATAGACTAACACGTAATATACACATTCATAACTATTCTGCTATGCTCTTAATTTTGCAAATATCTGACATTATCTTCATAAATACTCAATGAAGCCACAAATGGAAGTACCAAAACTTTTTAATCTATCCAAGTTTTAAAGAGAAAAAAGGACCAGCAGCAATTCCATAACACAAAAAGGATATAAATCCTTTAAATCCCTTACTTTCTTGCACTTTTTATGTCAGTTGTTTGAAAAACACTAGAAGCTGACATAAGGTTTTCTATATATTATCCAAGAACTTGGTTTTCTGATTTTAGCTTCAGATTTTCTTCCTTAATTGCACCTACTCTTGCAGAGAGATCTTTAAGTATGTGTTGAAGTTCCAATACTTGATTAATAAGTTGTGTTTTTTCCTCCAGTTCCACTTGATCTTCAGCATCAACTCCATCCATGTTAGTATTCATCATCTTGAGTAACAAATTTTTGGTCTTTGGAGACAAAATCCTTGATGAATAGTCAGCTGTTGGAGTGGGAGGGATTGGGAGGACACCTCAGGCCCCAATGCTTGGATCAAATGGCCTTAAAATTATTTTTTGATGAATTAATAAAATCATGGGTTGCTGGAATAGTCATGGACTTGATATGTTTGATGCATATTAGTGATTCAAAGGTTTGCCTAACATAGATTTGAGTCCAATATTTTTTCCTAGTTAATATCATACTGACTAAGATCCTTATATTTTGTTGAAAATTTTATCACCAGTTCTACCTTCAAGTACTCTGGCAAATAACACGCCTTGACAGACTACGTTATCAGTGTGGATGACTAATAAAGTAGTTATATCATTCATACCTGCATTTCATCCTAATATTAGGTTAAAATCCAATTTATTTTTAGATTCTTGATTATTCAACATTGCCTTTCCTTGCAAAAATACATTTTGTCATCTTGATTGCCTCTTTTTGAATTAAACCAGATTCAACCCACCCTGCCATGCCGTGCTCCACCAAACCACACTTCTCTTAGGAACTCTCCATCCCATGGTTATTCTGAAGCTAACCTTGATGATGCTTCAAGCAATTTTTTCTCTGTTGGTTTGATTGTGCTTTTGAAGCATTGCTCGAAGACAGGATTTCTCTCTTGACTTTTATCTTTCAAACTATTTCCAAAATTGTCTTAAATATTATGTGTGAAATGAGATATTTGCATGGAGCTATTTCTCAGGATTTTTCCATTCACTTCCCATCAAGTCAGGCTCATTTGCATCTCCATAGTGATTAAAAACCTACATTTTACATAAACATCAAAATACACCTTATAAATTTGGGGTCAGCTCACTTCGAGTTTCCCAGTCATGGTTGGGAATTGTGCTATGATGATCTAAGCCATCAAATTCTCTATGATATCCCCTTTGCTTTAAGATTATTTTTCATTTCTCTTGTTATCTTTTGTATTTCTATTACTTACAAGCTTTTGGTCTAAACATTACTGTTATCGGCCACCTCTCAGTATTTCCAACAGAAATTATAACTTAAAATAGATATATTTTTAAACAATAAATGAAGAGTAGCACTTAGTTCTCTAAAGTCAGAATCTCTGCATATGTTATTTCCAGACTAACTTCTGAACACGGTTTCATGTTTGTATATAGAACATTTGTCTGAATACATTTATGGTAGGAAGTACAATCAGTTTGTGGGAGCCAGTAGTGTTGTGTGTGTGTGTGTTTCAATGTTTAATCTAGAATGAAATTAAGAAAACACACTGGTTTGTTTAAACAAACAAACACACACTATTTTTTTCAAAAATGACCTCTTTTAGAGAAGCACTAGTCAGTTCTGTGATCAGGAGTTATATTTATGCCATCTGTGATCATGGCAGTGCATGAATTCACCTTGATTTGGTTTTAGTGATAGTGACACTTGGGTCTGCAACAACTCTAAAGTGCCACGTTTTCCAATCACTCAGTGCATGTGAATGGTTTTTTGGGGGGGGGGCTGGTTAAAAAATATTGCTGACCTGAAGCAGTAGGATTTTGCTTATGTCTAAGCAAGCGAAGTACAGTAACACAATGACTGCCCAAGATGTTCAAACATACTTTTTCTACCTGAGGCTGTGTATGTGCTTTTGCTCAATGCACAGCCTTGCAATGCATCCCATTGTAAGAAACAGAGATGCTAGAAGAGTAGAGCCAAATCTCAGAAAGCCTCTTGAATTAGGAGTGTAGGGAAGGAACCAGAGAACCAGAGGAAAAAAAGAGGAAAATCAGGAGCATCCAGAGTGATGCAAGTGAAGCAAGAAGAAATGTTTAAAATAGGAGGAGTGGTTCATGGAGAAAAGAAGAAAGATAAGAACACATACAGGCCTTGGGAACTTAAGTTCTAGGATATTATTGGTGTGGTGCCTGCAGCTGAATTTACCAGGAATTAGTGAGTTAGGAAGCACGTGCAACTGTAAATATTAATTATTCTTTCAAAAGAAGATTGGCATTGCAGTAATGATGACAAAAAGCACAGATGCTTAAGGACATGTAAGAAGAAAAAAGGTGAGGCATAGGAAGAATTTTAAGGAAAGTTGAAGGTATGAATAGCTAACATAGCTAACATTATCAAATACTTACTATGTATCAATGTTCTAAAGGCTTGAACCAATTTAATCGTTAAAACACACTTGTGAGAGAAGTATATACTTTTATTTATGTTTGGAGTGAGGAGACTAAGGCACAAGAAATTGTGTCAGGATTTGAAACCAGATGGTTTAGCTCCAGAGACTTGCTCTTAACCACTCCAACATACTACCACTCTGCTAGAGAGAAAGAGACATTCAATGGAGTGTTAATGTTTCTGAGCTGATCATGGATCAGAATCAGATTACAGGTGCACTGAGGAATCAGCATCAGATGAGAAGGAATGAGATGAGGATAAATGAGGAGATAGTCTTTTTGAAATTGAGAAGGGAAGGGTATGACAGTACAGTTGTTTTCACTGGGGACGGAAAGAAATGTCTTATGAGCGAAAGGTCTGAGACAGAAGAGAAGCCTAAGGAAAATGTAGTAAGTTGGAATAATCACTGTGTGATATGTGATAAGGAGTCACTTGAGGACGAAATCAGCAATTACCAAATAGCAATGAGGGGCCAGCACTTGTAAAGGAACACATTTATGGTGGTTGCTGTCATCTTTGCAGCCATAAGTGGAGAAGAAGGAAGGTGTCACTGTATAACAAGTGACTGTGACTTCTTACAGAGCTGGGATATTTGCAGGAGCACCTCTGTCTTTAACATAAGGGAGTAAGTCTGGCAGAAAGTTGAAGCTATAGTGGGTTTGTACACTTTTTCATACATTATCATTAAAAGAAGGACTTTTAAGACCTTATGCAAAAAATAATAAAATTCATGAGTCAAGGATCTCTCCATATCTTCAATTAATTTCCCATTTCTTCTATGCAATATTTATCATGTTATAGCAATTCAGTAAACACAATGACTTGTTTGTTTCTCAGAGGATTAGAGAGAACCTAGAAGGGGTGGAAATAGCAGCAGAGTCTGTCTGAAGAATTGTTTTATTCTATCTTCTGGGTTAAGATGGTCTTGGAAAAAGAGCTCTTTTCAGGGGAAATGAAGCTGCCAGAGCCAGTCCCGTAATGACTTTTCAAGCTGTTGTATCTAGGCTTTAGATATCTAAACTAGAACCATTGGCAAAACCACAGCTGGAAAACAGCAGGCATTAATACAGCTCCAAGGATAAAGGGGGAGAGATGTTTGGTCCTATTATACAAAAGTATTCAGCATTTGCCACCAGTATATGCTTCTAGATGATGAACTTGAAATGGTCTACCAACAGAACACATTAAAGACAGAGTCAGCTCCTTTTATGGAAAACAGATGTGAGAGGATTGGAGGGGGAAGGACAATGTCTAAATGTATGGAAGTGTTAATAACAAGTATGACTGGTGTATTTAATACTCTCGTATCTATCACAGAGCTCCAGAAATTGACTTGGAATTTGACTTCAGCCTTTTATTCAGTGTGCTCACGAGAGTATAAAACTGGTACTATTCACATAAATAAGCATACTCTCAAATGAGTTATTTTTCTGAACTGACAGATCACATGCTCAAAATTACAGTGAATTTTTTTCTGGGTAGCTTTGCACAGCAGTCTGCATCCACTCATGTTGTTTGCCACATATTGTGGTACTGCCTGTACCTTGAGCCTGGGTCTCAAGGTGGTACAGTGTGACATTTTCTCAGAACATGGATAGGCAGGATTTAATTGACCTCATTATTCTTAGATTCTCAGAGGGTTCTGTGGCTGTACCCATTCACTAATACTGTTCTCTTGGGCTGTAAAGCTGTGTCCAATTATTCTTGTTGCATGAGTGGCTCTGTGACACCTGTGGCAGCCTGTCTTGCATTTCAATGATTCCATTCCTGAATTCTTTGTGACCTGGGGACTTTAAGAGCCAATGGGTTATTGTGCAAGAGGGCTGAGCCTCCTTCTCCCCTTTTCCTCCTTTTCTGTCTGGACTTAGTGCCTTTTTTTTTTTTAAGTTAGGTCTTTAAATTAAGGCCAATGCTGTAAGATGACCACATACTGGTCTACCTATTAAAAATCCCCAAATGATCATTATGTAGAATAAAACATGATCCCAAATAATTGATTTGAATGAAATTGTGATTTCACTGATTGGAGGGCAGGTTGGCAAATTGCAAGTGATAGGTTGCCCTTGGACTACCCTGTACAGAATGAGAGAGTGAGTGACTGGAAAAAAAGGAGATGTTTTATTTACTTGGCTGGAGACCCAGGAAGGAGTTGTTGTTACCTCTGAGTCTGAAGACAGGCGGGAAGAATTCCCTTTTTCTTCAGGGACATCAGTCTTCTTTTCTATTTTCTTAAAGACCTTTGGCTGATTGGATGAGTCTCATCCAGTTATGAAAGATTATCAGCCAAACTCAAAATCTACTGATGAAATGTTAATATCATCTAAAAAATACCTTCAAAGGAACATCCAGATATGTTTGACCAAATGTTCTGGGTAATGTGACCTAGTAAAGTTGCTCTACAAATTTCACCATTCAACTCTCAATGTGGTTTCTCATCATTCAGTACTCTACCCCAAGCTTTTTTACAGCATGACAGCTAGCTTCCCAGAGAGAGGAAGTAGAATCTGTCTAACCTGGGCTTGGAGGTCTCAGGATATCATTCTGTTGCATTCTCTTGGTCAGAGCAAGTTATAAGTGGAGCTCATAGTCCAGAGAAGAATAGCAGGATATTGCATGGTGTGAAGAGCAGCATATGCACACAGGGTGGAGAGGAATGGTGTTGACTAGTATCAAGTTTTCTTTCTGGCCAAGAAATTCATGTCCTTCCCTGAAGGTTTCATTGCATTCCAGCTTTAGTTCTCAGATTTTAGGTCCAGGATCATATCATCTCTATGAGATACATCTGAAGTTGAGGCTCTTCAGCTACAGCTTCTCTTGTTCCAGAGACTTGATCTCTCAAGAGATTAATACAGTGTCTGTACCTTCCTCTTCCGCTGCAGCACACATCGATGACATAGGGATTATGCTCCTCTGACAATGCACCTGGTGTATTGAAAAGATAGGAAATGGGGAGCATATAGCAATCACTGTTTCAAAGGAATTCTGAAATCCAGCTGGAAACATGTTCCTAAGTCCCTCAAATCTAGGGACAAGAAATATTTCTTGAAAAGGAACCCAGTTCCTTGGATGTGATTTTCTATTCCATTGTTCTCATTGGATCTTGGCTCTGTCCTCTAAGTCATTTTTCCACAAGAAATGGCCCATATTTGCAGCTGAGTAGATTTCTCAGCATTTTTTATGCCACTAAAAGTTTAGAGGGCTCTTTTCATTTTGTTTAGCCTCTTTCCTTTTTAGTCCAAGATGTATGTTTCCTTTAAAAAACTTGGTGGTTTTCCCATGTAGTCAATTATATTCCAGACTATTAAGTAAAAGATACTTGCTAAAAACTCTTTAAGGCATTTTTCTGCCTTAGGCTGAGAGTCAAGATGCTAGGGAACAACATCCTTAAGGATTTAAGAATTTCTTGTCTTCTGGCTGAGTGGATCTTACAAGGATTTTAAGAGATAGCTTTCTGCCACATCCTTGATTTGACATTTACCTTGAGGCCACATTTTAAGAGCAGCTTTCTGTATTTGATCAGAAGCTATTTCATATGCTGAGAACATTTTGCCATGTGGAGGACTGAAAATGAGTAATAATTTTATTTTCTAATCTAGCAGGACCTGGGTTGGACTTCGTGACTTAAAACAATAATTTATCATTTATCATGGGCAGGACTCAGGCTGAGAAAGTCTTCTGCTCTGTGTGATGTCATTTGGATAACTCCTTTGGCTGCATTTTATCAGTAGCTGGTCTGATCTAGAAGGTCCAAGAAAGCTTCACTCATATACCTGGCACCTGTAAGCTCTTCTATGTGGCTTCTACATATAATAAGCTTGGGCTTCCATGCAGCATGGCAGACTCAAACTGGTCAGATTTTTTATATGGTAGTTGACTACAAGAGCAGGCATTTTAAATGAATAAAGCCTGTCCAATGTGCAAGAGCTTATCAAGCCTTTGCTTGTATCACCCTTGTCAATGTCTCTTTAGCCAAAGCAACTCATATACTTAAGCAAGAATCAGCACGGGAGAGACTAAATAAGGGCATATGACAGGAGGTGGCATTTACTGAAGGAAACCCATGTGACAGTCTCCCAGAGAGATTGATTTTATTTCCATAAAGAAATAGATAATATTACCTCCTTCTACCTTATGTTAAGTGGTGTAACTTGGTGCAAATTGCTATACATTTGGACTTCTTGCTTGATGCCTGTAAAATGAAAAATATGCTGTAGATATTACTACATCTTTGAGAGACTTGTGCATAGACATAGACACACACATATATATACATTACCTATAGCAGTACTCAACAAATAGTTATTGCATTCTAGGAAGGACTAGTGGACATAAGAGAAGGTAAGGTCTTGGCCAAAAGCTATTGACCTTGGTAGAGATGAGAGTGTAAGACCAGGGTTCAAGGTCACATGGGAATGAATAGTGATAATGAATATTTGAGCCAGATGATAAGTCAGGATTCTATGTGGTCCAAAAAAGGCAGGGTCAGGAAATTCTTATGAAATTAAACCAGACATAGAAGCTTAGGGAATCAGGTAGAAATTGAGGAGGTAGGCCAGGAATAAAGAAAATCAAGACTCAGAATACAGACAGTATATTTAGGTAAGTAGTTATGGGTTCCAGAGGCAAGAAAAAAAAATGTCATAGTTTTCAAAACTATTGTGATCAAAAGACACCAAATCTTATTGCAACCAACAGTAGAAGTTGGTCTCAGTGTGTGGGCAGATTTTCACCCACAGGTACACAAAGATATCTGGTTAGAATAGAGATGGAGCAGGTTAGTTAGGTAGCTCCTAATATAGGAATTCTTTTAAATTTTTATGAGATTCTCATCCCTCCATTATTTCAATGATCCAGTGTTTATCTACTTCAGAAGATGATGTTTTCCTAAGGAGATGCCTCCCACATGGGCACTATCAGACTGTAAAGCTTTCTATGGCATTTATAATAACCATATGGCTCAAAAAAAATGATGCTGTCTCTACCGTCTTTTGTTCCAAATGCAGAATAGTCCATTCTTTGGGTATAGTAATCTTCTTCCTTGAATGTGTTCTCACCCAGAGGATAATTGGAATTGCCAATGCCACTGTCTGAAGCTTAGTTGTAGAAGTCAAGATTTTTTGAATCATTGTGAACATCTTATCTTTCTTTATGCTGATTATTATTTTAGTCTGAAAGCTCAAGTATCTTAAAGTTATTTTGTACTTTCATTTTTTCATTGAAATTTTCTGAATGGAATGAAATAGAATCATTTAAAATCATGTTTAGGCAAAGTACAGTTTCTTGATTAAAAAGGAAAAAATTAGAATGGGATTTTAAAGAAATACTTTTTTTATTTTTATTTTTTTTCCATAATATTTTATTGTCAAATTGTTTTCCATATAACACCCAGTGCTCTTCCCCTTAAGTGCCCTCCACCATCACCACCACCCCTTTTTCCCCCCTCCCCCTTCCCCTTCAACTCTCAGTTCATTTTCAGCATTCAATAG